>NW_026861208.1:0-27382 GCF_026571515.1 Ruditapes philippinarum | reverse complement strand
TAGGAACTTATGTTAATAACTATTTATTACATGCTTTTCGGTGGTTTATAGAAATAATATCGTGATATATAGTGATATAAAAACTGGTAATTTCACTGCTTGAAACAGTGAAACTACCACTTTGATAATTTCACTGTTTTGAATTTAAGCCCCTTACGTTGTTTCAGTGAAATACCAGCGTGCACAGAACTGGGTACCAACTTAATGACGTGACGTCGTAAATGACGTCACGTTGTATTATTATTTGGCGCGCTTTTCATTCAGTATAAGGTTTTTAAAAGGTCTTTTTAAAACGTTTCTTTGCATATAATAAAAAGAAAATTTGTTAAGTTTAGTGTAAGATCGAAATATATTTCACCTTGTGGACAACAAAAGTTCATATTTCACTCGTGGCTCCGCCACTCGTGAAATATACCTTTTGGTGCTCACTCGGTGAAATATATTCTGATCTTACACTGAACTAAACAAATATCCTCTATAACTTCTTGTCATAAAAAGTAAAATATATAATTGATTTTTATTTAATATGTTTTGTCCTCCTTACTGCGTACAGTATTTAATTAGTTGAGCTTCACTGTTTCCTTTGACAGCTCTTGGTTTTTTATCCCTACTCTGATTTCTATCGCTGCATTTGTTTCTAAACTAATTTAATAGATTTGCATAATCTAAATATATAGGTTTCATTCCACTTAGATAAGAATGATAACATTTTTATTTAAATATATTAAAGCAGCACGAATATAAATAATTAAAAAATATGTCAAATTAGTAAATATTTCTCCTATATAGATATGCAATGATTTCAGTCAGTGTATAACAAAGATAAGTTTCCATGGAAATTTCTTTTTAAATTTTCAAACATGTTGAAATTAATAAAAGTGGTATACTTCCAGGTATAGGTAGTAAAAATCAGTTATTTTGGACATATTTCATAGAGATTTATTAGGTTTGCTTGATTTTTTCATATAGTTTACTTGATTTTGATGTTTTGAATTTATGATTGGCATGCAACTTTAAAGATGATAAATTCCTTTCTGTTCATGTGATATTTGTCTTTGTCTCTGAAACTAGGTCAGTATAAGACACTCTTACGATAAGAAATTAAGATATATATTGCATTATGTTGTAGAATTACTTGATTCTATAATTAAAAATGTGGAGGATTTTAATAGTCCTATACTTCGTACATGCACTTGTGAGTTCTCTTTTTTCATTTTCTTTCGTCTGATACATTAAATGTATTTCATAACTTAAATTACTGTAATTGAATTTCTAAGCTTTGATATGGAACATGCCACCATTTAAAAAAAATAAACTAAAGTGAGCTACTTAGAGAATAGGGCCTGATTAGACTACACGGATATGCAGATTGACAAGCCTCAATACTCAATACTATTTGTGCAATGCCGTATTTTCGATCCGCGGGGCGCCGGACTAAAACGTTAAATACGACAAGGTGAACACAATGTCACTATTTTACGGTAAATATCCATACCGGTACCCTATTTGCGAAATCAATTAAAACGGTACCCTCTGTGCATATACACAAGTCATTCTCTGCTGAAAACAATAAGGCGACATACACCAATCTAGTAAATGTTCATTCTACTGATTAAAGGTGGCATGTCGAGTAAAAAAAAAAGTATACCAGTGAGAATGTCTTACCCCAGTAACTGAAAAATGGACAAATTTCTTAGAAATATATAGTTAAAACATTTAAGTGTTCCGTGGTATTATTCTGTTTCTGGTATCGTTCTGAAATAATGTAAATATCAAACATTTTATGAAACAGTTGAATTTTTAACTTCTTCAATTATATATAATAGGACCAAGTTACCAATCAATCTTAGATGAACTGTAGTGAATATTTTACTATTGAAACTAAAATTGTCATAAACTAACGGACAAAGCATAAAAGTTAAAACCCCATATCAATATATTATATTCTTTGATATTAAGTCTGGACATCATAAGGGTCAGCCCGAAAAGGTGAGAATAGAGCACACAGATCATTTGGACCGGAGTTTTGGCTTTACGTCAGCAAACACAATAATGTTCCAGAAAAAAATATTTATATCAGCGTACACATGCCCAGATTCATGTAATCATTTCCGATTCTGCGGAATAGAGCCCGGAACTCTTATGTGTTTGTCGAAAATTCACAGATTTGAGTTATAAAGTTCATTTGGACTTTAGTACCGGCTCAATGTCGGGAAAAAAGTTTTTGCTCAATGTCGGAAAAATACCAGAATATTCCGATGTACACATTTATACCACTTTGTAATGTACTGTGACTCAGCTGCTAAAATATGTTATTGACATTTTTATGTTCGGTAATGACCGTTGACATTGAGTGTATTTTAGTATGATCAAGAGAGCTTCTTCTTTTACATTTTAAAGACATGTATATTTATTTGGTAGAATAAACAAACATTCAATGACCCTTAACAGCACTTTGTGATCTACTTTAAGTTGTTTAAGCTATGACCTTTGGAAATTAGAACAGTTTTAGCTCGACTTTACAAAAATAAATGTACATGTATCTGTGAAATTTTAGAAATATTTTGAAGCAAAGGACTTCATGTTTTTCGGAGTAATAAAAACAACAACGACAAACAAACAAACAGACAAAAAACATTAAAAAAAACAACAACAAAAGGAAAGAAAAAAACAACAACAAACAGCAACATGGATCTGGTGTAACGCATCATAAAGTTTGAAACATGGCATCACAGTGGTTATAATATTTGGGAATGCTATAACCATTACTAGACAGTGGCATGTGACATTTAGCGTTAAGGTTGCAACATTTTTGATTATGACTTTTTGCGCGACATTTAGCGTAGAAACTGCGATATTTACCATCAGGACAATTGCGACAGCGTTCATTGTGACATTTAACGTCAGTCTTGTGACATTTAAGGTAGACCATGGGTAATGCATTACCTCCACTTTGAAGAGTATTCAAATATGCTAGAATTGCTTGTAAACTACATTGAAATTGAGGGGCGTTGGTTCAAACCCCAGAAGGGGCAACTTTTTTTTTTCTCTTTCTTTTTTTCTTTTTAACATTATTTATGTATCTCTCTGATCCCTTATGGAAGAAAAAAAGTTTTATTTAAATTATATAATTATTTTAGGAATTTGTTTTGCTAAATAATGCCAAAATTTATAGCAAATATGATACCAGATATTTTCAAAGTTCGATAAAATAAAAAACTACACGGTTAAAGTATTTTATATTTCGCATGATCAACAAATATACCTTTAAGAAAATTTAGGCAAACTTTGAAAACAGACCTTCATTTCGGTAAATTTTAGGGATATTTTGAATGAGGCATTTTAGATAGGGAAATAGTAAAATTAGTGTTAAAAGTGGATGGGGTAGAGGAACATTTTTATACATATTAAGAACATTTTGTTTAGAAACAAACATTTTGCTTGTGTAATGTGTTACCTGAATGTTATTATTTGTTTCTTAACAATGAGCAATAGAAAAACATTTTTTAAAATGATGAAATTACAGATTATTTACAGTTTCCTCATTTCTGAAAATAAGCCCTTCTAATGGCAAAGTCTTAGTTCAAAAATTTATTCCAAAACTCAAAAAACCACACGGGAAAATTTTTTTTTAAATTTTTGCATACAGGTGCCCTTTTAAAACATAAAACTGTCCTATTTTGTAAAATTTAAAAATTTTCCTTTTTTTTTTTTTCCCCCTTTTAACCCAGGGTTTTCCCTTTAAAACGTAAAGGGGGGGCAAATTTTTGCGGCAATTTTTAACTTTTAACGTCGTTTTGGAGTACCTTCCCCTTACAAAAAATTTTTCCATATTTAAATAAGGAAAGGGAAAACCCAGACTACAAATAAAGGCTTCTTTAAATTTAATAATCTTCATTACTACGAAATAGTTTTAAACTAAATTTTTTTCTCTGGAAAATTTAATTGGAAAATTTTTTCTTAGCCCCCTTTTCCCCTTAGTCTTCGTTTTTGTTTTGAATTTTTGCTCTCTGTTAATATAAAAAAATTTTTGGGGGCCCCCGAGCCTTTTCCTTGAAATATGTAATTTCCTACATTATTCCGGCTCTTGTTTTCCTATAAAACATGCAGAAAAGTTTTATTTGCTGTCCTAATTTACAGGTCTTGTTTTATTTTATTTTTTGACCCCGACCTTGACCCACTGAACAATTTTTGAAATTCTTACATTATTGTTCAAGCTTTGCACAACTGTTAAAACACACTTTTTATAAGAACATGTCAAATCACATCATGAATTATACATTGAAACAATGTGACAATGTGACTACTTCCGCAATAGAAATGAAATAATATTCTTGTATAACAACGGTTCTCAGTTGAGCGATTTTTTAGGGTCATAATGGAATTTTTGTATCTTTCTAGATCGCCGGAGCAGACTACAGAACGTGCGGTAATACTTCGTGTTATCACAATTCACTGTGCGATTCTGGTGGGAACGCGTGTCAATGCTCTCATGGATTTATGGTAAAACTGTATTGTAATACGGCGATAAGCATCTAATGTGCTCTAAACATTATAGATATCATGTTTGCCCATATTTCAAAGTTAAACATGTAACAAAAATGTAAACAAGTATAAATGCTGCAATAGAGAAGCTACGCGCAAATTTAAGCGCTCATTACAGATATCCTACGCACAGATCATGTTCTATTCAAATTAACTACTATTATACATTATTCCGAATGTTTTGTAAACTATTTTTGCATAATTTTTACTTATCGTATGCACTGTACATGAGAGAGGCCACGGGCCAGATATTAAATTAAAAACAAAACTATGTTTTTCATTGATTCCTACCTGAAAGGGATGTAATTCCATTGAATACAAACAAGGCTTACAAGACTTGTAAATGTAATGTGACATGAGAGTAGTGCAACATTGCTCTGTTTGTGTTACTACTGTAAGTCAGTAATATTAGATCAAAAGCACGTACATTTTCTTTTTCACCTATAATGCTACTCATTCTCTACAAATATCAACAACTAATCATGGTAAGAAAACATAATCAAAGTACTGCAGCACTGAATGCGACGGACATGCAACCGGAGAAAAATTAAGGCTTTTTTAGAAAAAAAAAACAAAAAAAAAAACAAAAAAATATATTACAGAGAAAATTTGTTCCATACTAGTTCGAGAGTTGTAGAGCAATATATTTTGTGTCCCAAACTGATATAATTCAGATATTCTACTTTCAAGCACTTAAATACAGAATGAAATTTATGCTTAAAACTCTGGTCAAACTTGTAAATCAGTGTCCTTATCGATTTATTCCAAGAAATGATATGTAAATAGAAAAAATACTGTCAACGAAATATTTCTATATAATAATTATACATTTGAGAATGCTATTTAGAATTGCTTCGTGTTATATCATAGTGGGCATATAAACAATAAAACATAAAGTCATTTGTATTTTTATTTCTCTTGGATATGTCTCATTAAAAAATTTTTTGGTTAAAATCATCAGCAATTAATAGTGTATTTTTTTTAGATTTTTTTTTTATTTACAAGGTAAAGATGTAGAGGCCAGAGCACATCGTTTTTATTTTAATTTAAATGTCACTTAAGCACTACAGTGTTTAGTTGTCCCTTTCAATTTAACACTCATTCCATTTTCAACTTGTTTGCTTCTTACAATTGTATAGAACTTCTAAAAGTATTGCATGATATCCGCTGGTTTATAACATGTATAATGTGTACTCAAAAAATCAGCACAGGTGGAGCAGAATCTATTTTTTAGAATATAGAATAACGAAGGTTAACTCATATCGTGACCTAGAAAAAATGTAAACAAACCACAAAGAATCGGAAGTAGAACTGATATTATAACTTCCTTACCATGAAAGACTACATGGTGGTACCTTAAGAGTTGAAAAACTCTCTAGCTTCTTACATGCATTTTCAAAAATAGATATTTATACTAACCATTGTACTGTATCTAATTTATTAATAACTGCTGAATATTCAGCTAAACCCGCGGTATGAGTCACGAAAATAGTTCTTTTTTTTATTAATGCGCGAGTTATCCTAGAGTCACGAAAAACGTTTGATTTGTTAATAATAATGTTTTGTATAATGTAGAAATATTTATTTCCTACTAATAATGTCTTGGAACTCAGAGCTTACACCTTTATTGTAGTATAATTTGCTGTCCTACTTTTTCGACAGCGGTAAAATCGTTTCGGCAGTAATTTGCATATTGAGCATTAATACTACGGGACTACAACGTTTTTATCAATAATATACGTTCATATTTTTAACTTAGATAACTTAATTTGAAATTGAAAAGGCTAAATATGGAAGATTTTAAGATATCCCGACAAAGTATGGGAGTTTTGAAGGATCAAATTCATGTACTATTTCTTGGGCTGTTAATCGGTTAAGGACACTTTTGCGCGATTGTAGCTGACGAAATCCCATGTGTAGATGACTTAGCTCTGAACGCGCCTGAGGGCGCGTCCGTCGCAAAAAATCCATATGTAAATAAGCCAAAACAAATATTTTCATCGACTTTATTATTTCAAAATGTACTTTACATGTTTCGCGGCAAATGGTATATCATGATTTATAATACTGCACGTTTGTAACGTCGTCGCTTTTCATTGGATAATCGTGACGTTTATATTATTAGATATAAAGATCGTTGACAGGTTATATGGCCCTATATAAACGACTATTTGTAAATATAACCCGAGCCGCTAGTCACGATTATCCAATGAAAAACGACGTTACAAACGTGCAGTATTGTAAAAAACTATATAATCGTGACGTTAATATAGTTTTATATACAGCCAGCCCGCATAGCTCAATCGGTTAGAGCGCGAGACTTGTAATCTCGACATTGTGGGTTCGATTCCCGGGCTGGCCAACTAAAATTACTAATCAGTCTTTCGGATGAGACTTTAAATCGAGGTCCCGTGTATGGGTGCTTAAACACTTGGCACGCTAAAGAACCAGGAGAAGCTTCTGTAATTGGGGCATCTTTCTGTATCTGTAATTGCACTATCCTCCGAAAAATAAAATGACTAATACTCTTCTGGGGGGCTCGCCCATATGGGCAACCGGTGGCGAGTATAAATAAACGCAAATACACACACAGTTTTATATACACGGCTGTTGTCGATTCATGAACAAATCTTAATTTTTTCTCTAAAAAATGATATTGCTGTATTATAAATTCGTTATAAAGATTGTTGACAGGTTATATGGCCGTATATAAACGGCTGTTTGCAATATAACTTTTACTATTTACAAATAGCGTTTATATAGGGCCATATAACCTGTCAACGATCTAATAATATACACGGCTGCTGTAGAATTATTTTATGCTTTTCAGTGGATTACTGATTTATCCGTGAAAATTATATTTGATAATTTCACAGTGAAAAATTATCAAA
This sequence comes from Ruditapes philippinarum, assembly GCF_026571515.1. Classification (NCBI taxonomy): domain Eukaryota; kingdom Metazoa; phylum Mollusca; class Bivalvia; order Venerida; family Veneridae; genus Ruditapes; species Ruditapes philippinarum. Next base: position 19,946 of record NW_026861208.1, on the reverse strand, counting down.
ATATAATTTCACACTTTTCAATGACGAGACTACTTTTTTTTAAGATTTTCACCATGTGGTACCTCAATTTTATTTTTGCTGACAATTCTGACAATGTCAGACTGTTTAAAGAAAAAGCAAAGCTGAAATTGATAAATAACTTAAATGTCAAAAGTAATAAAAAGAAGAAAAGTTATTCTATTCATTCAAATTCCAATCACCAAATTTCGTCTCTAAATTTTTTTTGTTTCATTTTTACAGTCTGAAAATACATTCCTTCCCCATGCAAAACTGCTCTTGATGACATTTGGGCATATCCTACGAGCAATAACTGCCGTATGCTTTATGAAAATTTGAAAAGCAATGACAGCCATCACTCGAAGAATAAGGAAAACAACCCAGCGTTCCTGAGCAAGCTTCCAAGTTTTTCATTTTCTTAGCTCCTTTTTTGAATGTTTTCACATCTGTCAACACTTATTTTATGTCTGTTACAATCCTCAAATAAGTTTTCTTTCATTTAAAAAGGTGTATGACTAACAAATCCAAATTATATCCCTCTGAATCTTACACAATTTTTTTCCTCCCATGAAATACACAACTATAAAAAATGGCTGCCGCTTACATTTTACAAAGCCAGGTCTAATATAAAATCGCAGTAAGTAACAGAAATATGGATGAATGGTTGGACTTTTTCTCCTACAAAAAGTGTTTGTTTTTATTATCAAAACAAGCGATCATTCACATTTTTTTTAATAAAATGAATAAATATCACCGTCATTTACCGTTGATTGACGGACTTATTTTTCAGCTCAAGACTTCTTGTTTTTAATGAGAAATTCTGACTAAATGGGGCTCTCAATGGGGAAACAGATTTTAATATTAACGTTTATATTATGGAAATTTTCGTTTTAACTTGTTGTTTTTAAGCATAAAATAAAAAGAAAATTTGTTTGTTTGTTGTGTAAGATGTAAATTTATTTCATCTCGTGAACTTTAAAAACAGTATTCTCACTCGTGGCTACGCCACTCGTGAGAATAATGTTGTGACGATTGTTTCTATTCTGCCTAGATTTTATAATGATATTTAGTGGTTTTATACCTAAATTGCCGATAAGTTAAATTGTAAACAAATATGTTATCTTGTGTTGAAATATATAGATTAATATTTTATAAATAAGTAATAAATACATAAAAATTAAATGATTAGATTTAACAACTTATCTGTAGCAATTATTTGGTATAACGGGCATATTTTTATTATTTGTAAAATATCAGGACAATTCGTACCTAAAATCATTCGAACTCAATGCCATTCGAACCAATATTCGACCCATTATCAATATCTCTTGGATGCTTGATTTCTTCAACTTCAGTAAACGATCATTAAATATAACTACATAATTGGGTATAAAAAGAGCTCAAAGCTGCGGACAATCAGTCTCTGTCCAGCTGCCGAAGTGTCAACACGGGGGCCTCCGTGGCCGAGTGGTTAAAGTCGCTGACTTGAGATCACAGGTCCCTCACCACTGTAGGTTCGATCCTCAATCGGGTCGAAATCTTTCATGTGAGGAAGCCATCCAGCTGGCTCACGGAAGGTCGGTGGTTCTACCCAGGTGCCCGCTCGTGCCTGAAATAATGCCCGGAGGGGCACCTGGGGTCTTCCTCCACCAATAAAGCTGGAAAAAATCGACGAAAAAATCTCGGCGGGACGCTCTAGGATGACCCGACTTGAGTGTACGGTCGCCCATATGGGCTTTCCGGCGGCGACCTTAAATAAACGCATTAAAAAAAAATCAACACCACAGCAACAGTTAATTAATATTTTAGTTTAATTACTTGGGTTCTTGAACTATTTACGAAGTATTTCAATTGCATCAATTCAACATTGCGTTAGGTGTAATTATTATTACTAAAGTATTGAAAACTCGATATCCAAGTGGTTTTTCTATGTATATTAAATAGCCTTCAAAGTGTCACTCTAATTTTATATTAAGTTCAAGGACCACTTATTATCTTTCAAGCACGTTACTGTTATAACATTAGTTAATTAAACTTGATACCAAAGTTTAAACAAATTATGGTATATTCATTTGTAACCAATCAATTGGCAAAGTAGCCTTAAGAAAAATTATATATATAACAGCTAGCCCGTGCACGTTACACTGTTTTTAAGGCCCACTCGATGAAATAAAATTTCATCTTACACACAAACAAACAAATATCCTCTATATCTCGCTTTATTCCTCTAAAATGATACTTGCTGTATTATAAATTCGTTATAAATATTTCTAAGAGGTTATATGGCCGTATATAAACGGTTATTTGTAATATAACCATCGCCTAGCGGCTCGGGTTATATTTACAAACAACCGTTTTTTATAGGGCCATATAACCTGTCAAAAAATCTTTATAACTAATAATAGATACAAAACATCAAAGGGCGTCCAAGCAAGAAATGCAGCAAAGGAGGATGAACTAGTAGACATCTGATGACTTGATATTCTTATAAAGTTTTCAATGGTTAATTGGATTTAACTAGAATTGCATATCATAGATAAATGGGAGGCCAACTGACATTTTCCATCATGAGCTAGAGATTAGAACATTAAATGTACTTTCTTTGGAACATACAAATCAGTCGTCAAAATGAACATTGCATGTTTTTAATTATTATATTTGTTACAAATATACAAATAGTAACAAAAGGGACTAATACAGAAATATAACATGCATTATTTTTCATGTCAAATTATTAAAAATGGTTTTTATTAATACATGTACCTGGGACTTAAGATACGGTAGTTATATTTGAGGTCCCAGATAAATACAGAAAGAAAACACACACTGGACTGAAAAAAATGGAATGAATTTTAAACTGATCAAATTCAGGAACTTTTGTTTGTTATGCACGTGATATGATGAAACATTATTACATGTATTACCTGAATTTTAGGTATGAGGAAATGTTTTTGCATATATATGTGTATGTATCTTTTATATACATAAATATATGCCCGTAACATAACAGACTATAGCTTTTAATTGTAAAATATGTAAAATATCTTAAGTCTCTTGTAATTCTACTCAAAGAATGGCTATGTACCATGTAATGTTTATCTTTTGTATTGAAGTATATGTAAGTGTGCACAAATGAGACTATAATAAATAAATAAATAAATAAATAAATGTACGTAATGTATACGTGCGAGTCAAAGATATAAAAGCTACTTGACATTGGTGATAAATAAAGAGCTATTGTTAATTGATTTATTGGGAGATAAATAGCTTTATATATCTGATAATTATGTTAAAACATTGTCGCCATACTTAACACTTTTAATGCCCATTACATGACATCTTAAGTTGTATGTTGCAACAAATATTAGTTGATAGCTTTTTTATCTTTCAAGTCTTATATATTGATATATGTTTGGTGTTTTGATAAACCTCCTTTCTTGTTGTGTCAAAATGACAATGATATTTTTATTCATATTTATTAAGGGCGAGACATGTGAAGAAGATTTCGACGAGTGTATGGGTCATGACCCATGCTATCATAGAGGTGTATGCATAAATGCATTTGGATCTTACTCGTACGTACATTTCTGATACATTTATGTTTGATCAAAAATAATATTACATTTCATAAAGCAAGATAATGATATCACAAACTCATCATTTGCTTACACATAAAAAGAAAATAGTGCTTATTTACGGCAATGTGCCTCATTCCAAATTCAAAGAATACTCCCCAGACATTTCAACATTCGTTATTTCGTTAAATTGAATAATGCAATTGCTAAAATCTAAATTGATATTTCTTTATATTATAATGTTAAGTCGCATAAAAATGTGTTACGTTATTATAATAAAAAGTTATAATTAAGTTTTTTGTTTGTTTCGCACCTCATATTGCTGCTGCAAATCGATGTTTAAGTGTTACTAGTAGTGGTTCTGTATTAAAGATGCCAATGTTTACAAGGATGGAAAAACGGTGTACAACAACATTGTGAGATAAAAACGAATCCAGATATCAATTTCCGTCGTTGCAAGCCTGGATGGATGGGTGATCTTTGTTTGGATGAATGTTCAATCAGGTTTTTATTATTATATGCTAAAAGACATACAAAAAGATAACATGTAACTAATTTGTATATAAAGAAAACAAACAAGTAGCAATAGAAAATCGTCCTGTTTTCGGAATTCAGAGGTTCCGTATTTAGAGGATTTTTTTCTCAATAAACCTTTAAGAGAAAATATTGTTTTCAGACAGACAAAAGATTATCTTTACACATTAACTGTTGGTAAAATAACATGAGTGTGCTACTCTCGTGACCTGTATCCCTCAAGTTGTGTAAATTACCCTCACAACAATTTGTCATTAATTGAATATATGTCATGTTATGAAAAACTTTCATTAGCGTGATGTTTGTTTGTGATACAGTAAGTAAGATACAATAGTTTATTTTCGTCACTTCAGAAACATAGTAGAAACATATAAAGGCAATCTTTTGAAATGTATAGAGATATATTTCAGATAGGTTAATGAAGGGTCATCTATTTTTTTTCGAACCATATTTATTTATGTCAGTGTGTGTAACTGCTCAATGCTTGGTCTTCTTAGCCTTCTTTTTCACTTGTTTATATGAGCGTTGTTAGGAAAGTTAAATACTTCTTCATTTTAAATGAGTTTGCGCTAATTGCAATTTTGAGTAACTTTTTTATTCGAGAAGCTTTTGCAATGCAATCAAAGTGCTCCGTGAACAGTTGATTATGTTGCTATGGTGGTAGGCTCTGCGATATAACTCATTTTTTTATTATTTAAAAATTAGTATGAAATAAATACTTCATGCTAACAGGAAAATGCTGTTACAGGGGCTATGGTCCAGTCAACATTTGTGCCAAGTTTCATCAGTATTGAAGCATTTTTCATAGTTTCATAGCAGTTTGAACTTGTAACAGGAGGATTTTACAGTGGAAACGACCTATTTTAACAATAAAATTGCCACACATTATCTGACTGGGGAAAATATTAAAAACCTGTTTTAACACAATAAAGAATTCAAATAGAAGACTAAACCAGTACGAAATTGTAAACAATCTGAAATTATGGAACATTAAAATCTGTATAAACATGTCATTATTCAGAACCCTCTTGTGCCGTTGTCTGCTCTTGCATGTGTCTGAGAACATCATCAGTCATATGTTGCGTAATAATACCACGTGACTGGTTGTTATCTGTGTGGGACAAATACAAAAGACGGTCTAGATTTTATTTTCTGTCAGAACCTTTTAATATTTCATTGGTACGCGTTTTACTTTTGAGGCATGGAGGAGCACGTGACCAGTTTTCGGTACATGGAGGAGCATGTGATCTGTAAACCGTACACGATTGGTTAATTGACCTTTTCGATAACCTGCTTAAATACCGTTTGTCGTTACTTTACGGAATTACCTCTAAGGAATTAGTCAGAATCAAACCTAATTAAGAACAAAAACCTATTACGTGACATTTCTAATTTTCTATAATTATTTTACCGTTTAAGGTGGAAAAAACTTGAATGATTTATTTGAAAATTATCATTGTTTCTTTAATATATGTATCTCAAATTTTACAAACAATAAATTGTTTATACTGAAAATCTACAAAATTAAAATATTCGTAGTGGCATCTGCCATAATAGATAGAATTATTTTCTGCGTAAACTTGTGTGTTTACTTTATTTTTTTTTTGCTTTTTAATTATTTTTTTTAATATGGTAGGCCTATTTAATCATTTTTCTTCTAAAAAGAAATAATTGTTTTATGTTCGACCTTCTCCGGTCATCAACGGTCACCAGTTTCGAAAGACCTTCTTCTATGTTGATCGATTATTGTCAACTCTATTCCTGATATAAACGTTTATTTATTCCCCTCTGCCAAAACGGTGTTGAAAATAGTTAAATGAAATATCTTTATATCATGAAAAATGTTCCCCGCAGGAAACCATTTTACTTGTAAATTAATGGGATACAGTGTGGAATTTCAGTGTGGAACCCAAATAAAGAATGTTTAATGGAAGAAAAAAAAAACATCATTTTTTTCATTAAATGAAACAACATGAATATTTGTTCAAACATGCGGATTCACTGATCGTAAAAATAATTCCGATACATTCATCCTGTTTACAGTTACACTCAAACCATTTATACGCCTTATGATTGCTGAAAAAAATAATTTTAGATTATTGATTTAACAACTAATACGCGCCTTTCATACGCTGTAGTCGGATGCCTGTCAATTAATTTGCCTATATAATTCATAACATGTATTATGTAATTTAAAGCCACCACTGCGGAGCAAACCAAGTTTGCACGAAACATGGGAGAGGTAAGATATGCGTATGTCAGGCTGGATGGACAGGAGTCAATTGTACGACGGAAATTGATGAATGCACATCGCAGCCATGCAAAAATTTTGAAGTTTGTAGAAATACGATCGGCTCATATACTTGCGAATGTCCAAACGGGTGGAATGGCACTTCTTGTACTGATGATATCGACGAATGCACGATAAACCCGTGCAAGAATTCAGGAACATGTACGAATACAGACGGATCCTATTACTGTAACTGTTCACATGGTTGGTTTGGTGTAGACTGTGATCTAGGTACATTTTTACACAGTTTATTTATACTATCATAAGAAGTTTTCTTTGTTGCAAGATGTATAACTCGATGTGCTTTTTCAAAGAATATCCATTATTGTGCCATTTTCGTTCTTCTTTTCAAAATAATAATTACGCTAATATACTGGAAATGTCTAATATTAAGGTGATATCTTACAATTTAAAAAAAAAACTTAGATTAATTATAGTGCCTGAAGTAAGTAACACGAATCCGAGCGACACGAAACTGCAGTCGGGTACACATTTTACCTTATATTTTTCAGGTTACATTACTACCAAATTATAATCCTGAAATAGTTTGGCTTCAAAATCAATGTGCTTATTGGTTTTCTTTTTCTTTTCAGTCGAAAATGTATTGTGTGTGTTTTTTCTATTTAAAATACTTTTTTGTTTATTACTTTCTAGTTCAACAACCTCGTTTTGAAGACACGGTACGATCTGGTTGCACGAGTACCGGATGGAATATAAGTTTAGATGTCCGCATTCTTCAGTCGATTTATCCTGGTATTACAGCTAACAACATTTACCTTGGCCCTTCTAAATGTACAGGAGAACAACGTGACACAGAACTATGGTTTAAACAGAGCTTTAATGAATGCATGACGTCTGAAAAGGTTTGAATATTTAACATAAAATCTAACTATATATTCAGTTTGCAATAAAAATTATCATGGTCAACATGATTTGATTAGTACACAATTGATAAATATATCGGTGCATATATTTGTATGAATTTACGTATGAACATTAAATATTGACTAGTTATATCTTCATCGTCTCCCTCTTATGGCTAATGGATAGCCTTTAATGGCTGAGGCATAAGAATTGCAGCCACCGTTCTTCCCTGCGTAATCTTAAGAGGTGACTAAATGGGTTTGAATAATTGAAGTCTATGCATATCTTAGCTCCAGTAGGCGAGACGTTACGAAACATTTTATCCCATGTGGCTTAGGGGTTTGAAGCATCATAATTGCAGCCACCGTTTATCCCTGCATCATCGTAAGAGGCGACTAAATGGGTTTGAATAACGAGTCAATGCCTACTCTTAGCTACAAACAGTTGAAGCATGGTTTCAATCCCTGGTGTTGCTTTAGTTTGTAAACCACCCGTGGTAAGCCAAAAACCATAATTTCCTGTTTCGGGCAGCCATGTGACCTAAAATTGTGTGGGGTCGCCATGAAGCAAAAATAAACTCTCATCGATTTTTTTAAAACCATTTGGCTGTTTTTATGACAGACTGGACTAAACACAGTATCACGGTAAGGTGAAATTGCTTTATGACTTAGTTGATTAACTTTAACCTGAAGATGACCTTGAGAAATACAGGACTCAATTCTGAACCAACACTTTTTAAGCAACCTTTGGAGGATTGAAATGATAACCGCCTGTTATTTAAGATGTTAAAATTCCAGTCTATTTTTTGCCCAATTAAACCAGAGTGTTTAAGCTTCGCCGAATGGACCGCGTACTCTTAATCGCAAACACAACGATTTGGAGACAAAGTTGATTACAAGCAATATTAGGTACTGTCCTTCATATAATACATGACATTTATGTTCATTTTCCTATATAGCATAACTATTCCGTAATTTCAGTATGAAGGAAATACACAGACATACCAAAACGTCCTATTTTATGCAATATTTGATACTGTCGACCCTTCAATTGTACGTCATCATTATTGGTCGTACAATGTCGCCTGCAATTTCGATCAAGGGGAGAGCACTTCGACGCATCTTCATCACATTCATGAAAGTTATAGTTCGAATATAACGGGTCACCGCGATATTTCTATAACTTTCTATAAAGATCACACCTACCAGCAGCAGATTCATGGAAACCCTTTAAGTGTCCATGTCGGAGATAAAGTATTCGTCAAAGTGGCCACATCGATCATGGATTGGAACACTAAATTACGATTACACACCTGCCACGCGGTATCATCGGACCTTTCACGTGCTGATCACATGCTTATTCGAGATGGGTTTGTATTTCATATTTGCACTTTTGGATAAATACATGTAGATAACAGACGTAGGATCATAGGACAGAGTCAATCTAAGCAACAATATTCGTTTCTGTTCACTTTCCATTTGTAAAGTGTTTCCATGTTTTAACTACGAAGAGAGAGAAAAAGAACAGAATAAGCAAATACGACGCTTTTAAGAAATAAATAAAGAAAGAATTTGAAAATTGAAAATGTATTTTTTTAATTTGAGACATGTTTGAATATTTACAATCCGTATAACGAATTTTGTGTTTTATGCAAATTCCGGATAAATCACAATGTTTATCTTTGCATAATTTGATACTTTTGTTGCCTCTGAAAATTGTTACTGTCTGATGCCAGCTCATATTACTTTACTTGTTCATTTGACAAATTCTCACTGATAAAAAAACCATAAAGAATAGAATTAACTTGGAGTTTCATTAAAAAAAAGCTAGTTAGAGAAAATTATTGATGACTCTCCTTTTGTGTCTCAATTTTGTCTTTTCTCGCGTGTTTCTTTCATTCTAAACGCGAAAGTTTAATTTGGCTTCTGTTAAAGAGAATGTGTTCACTTTTTTTCAGCTGTGAAGTAGACAAAAATACTCATATCATTTCACAATCGACCCATGAAACCAGATTTGTGTTTCTCGACTTTGAGTATTTAACTTTCAACGAGGGGTTTGACATTTTTTGCAACGCAACATTTTGCCATTCTGATGACTTCTCACCGGAGTGCACTCAAGCATGTAGACAAATCCCTCAAATTGTTGGATAGTACGATCTGCTGAAAAAAAATGGGTTTAGAAAGATGCTTTTTCATATTTCATTAGTAGATTTAAGAAAATGCCAATCTCAATATTTCTTTAGTGAATGTAAGAAAAGTAAAATAAAATGTCTTACAGATCAAGTATTACGTTTTGCTTTTAAAAAATAAAGCGTAATTAATGCGAATGTATCTTGAGTTGTCTGTTATTTACCCATTTGACTGACTTAAAGACCGTTTCTGATATACAATGGAAAATATATTATGAAAAAGTATAGTATTGCAGACAGCTTTAAGTTCATGCCCCAACTGAGAGGTGAATATCTATCTGTGCGCATTATACGTATGTGTGGTCCATGTGTGAATGTTTATTCAATTAGACCAATGTTATCTACTTGATTTTGTTTGTTGACTGTGTTTATGTTTCATTATACTTTCGGTTTAGAAATTGACGATTTTGCCTCTGATAAGGGAAGTTCTTATCAATATCTATTCCGTACAACTCAACGCGATTATAATTTTTCTTTTTTCTATCTGGTGACATTTAAGATAAATCAAATGTAACATTTTATAAAAAAGGGTGGGACAGTCTTTCTATACTATCATAAACATTTTCCAAAATCAAATGTTGGTCAATCACCATTTTAACAGTCAGTCTTTTGAATATATAGCCAACTTGGCAATAAAAATTGAACTTAATTACATCAAGGTGATACAAAATGGTACATTTTTATTCAAATATATTTCGTTGGCCGATCTCGAAAATGTTGACAGATATTTTTTTGGGAAATATTCTTACAGCAAATGTGCAGAAAGAAAATATTAAAAAGACTTAAGAAGTGCCCAATTTTCAAATTCAACATTTTTAATCTGTCAGATTCGACTCACTCATTAAGATGAGGAAAGCTACAAATTTCATGTCTAAAAATTTAGTTCGACGATTGTCGAATCATCCAATGTTTGAGGAAAATATTTCTTCTGAACCTGAAAGAAGTATTATTAATTTTAAGATTGTACGAACACTTACTGAAAAGTATTCAACTAGTGAATATTCGTAAAATATATTCTTACTTTAAGCTTAACCTTTAGATTTAAATAAACGAAGTGATAATAAGATTAGATTTTTTATATTGTTTTTGTCTTTTAATCGTACCACTAAGAGAGAAGTCCTTTGAAGTTTTATTTGAATAAATTCAGATGTGTCGTAAATTTGTGTTTCAGATGCGCCGAGTACATGTGAGGCTCTAATTAAAACAATAAAGAAATAAGGAAAGACTCTCAAACTCTCAAAAAAATTTTTTTTTTCAATTTGAACAAAATGCAAAATGATTAAAATTGTTTACCAACCGACCCGTATCAATCTTATCATTAAAAGTCTAAGTCCTTTTTCGTAAATCGCAATTTATTTCCAATAGGCAAGTATCAATACAACCAGAATACATAACTATAACGGACTACAAACATGCTTACCTAGATAATGTATATATTTGTCTAGTCGCCTTTTGAAATAGTGGTAAAGTCAAAAATGACCAATGCAACCATTTAAACAAATCTCCCAGCATATCATGTTTTTCTTTTTGTGACAATTCCTTGCATTGTTCTGTAATCCTTTCCAGTGATTTCGAAAACGCAGAATACTTACAGAAAATACAATCAGAGCGGATATCAGCATGTTACGTCCACCACCAGAAAACTAAAATAAACCGTGATAATTCTTTAATATCTGAATAATAATTATAACAAAACTAACGACGACGACGACAATAATTACAACAGCAACAGCAACAACAGCAACAACAACAACAACAACAACGCCAGCAGCAATAGCAGCGGCAACAACAATAACAATAGCAATAACAATAATGATAATGATAGAAATATTATCAAGATAAATTTTAAAAATATAATCTGTATAAAAATGTGAAAACGTTTTCAATGAAAAAAATAAAATTGACAAGATAAAGTCTGCATTTTTTGAAATTACAAGTCATTTTTCATACATTTCCTTCTCTAAAATTTTGCAAAGTTAAAATTAAGATGTACCCACCATCTTTTATAACGTTGATAATAAAAACTTGTATGTGAATATTTGAGATGACTACTACGGCGTTTTATACAGTGATGTAAAAATGTTTTGGCATCCTTTCCTTTTATACTGGTATCAGAAAGGCAAGGTGTTAACCCTTTTTTTTACTTTTATCATAATTTTTATAATTATTCCACTTGCTTACTTCCGTTCAGATGAGTCTTAAAATCTATATTTACACATTTGCCTTCTTCATAACTTTCAACTGCTTCAGGGACAAAGTATGTGATGCTTTGAAGGAATGATAACACAAACTGAAACCGATATGCCCAGACAACCAATCTAAACAATTGTTAAAATTTTTGTTAGCTTTTTACGATGTATCAATGTCTATTTAGTTTTGATAGTTCAAGATATAAAGTTTCTTACTAATGTATTTGATATGTAGATAAGCCGTGCGAGTAGGAAGATGAAGGACCGCCCTTCGACAGTTTTACAAAAGCATTAGCCGAACAGTATTTTTAAACAGTTATAACGCTCTAACAATATCGAACAATTCTACGGGTGTAGGGGTTGGGAGTTTTGTGTGTGTGGGGGGGAGGGTGATCATGTGCTTGTTTGAGTATTCAAGGGCATACATTGTTTAATAAGCATTTGTGATATGACACAGCATGTCTTTTTTTATGTTAACTATATAATTATTAGTAGACTGTAAGTTTATTATGTCAGTTTTTTTATTTGACAGTTTAAAGAATCTTTAAAATTATACGGCAGCTGAAAATTTATGAAGTAATTTCATTTTCGTCAAATAAAGGAATTTTAATAAATCACCATTTGGTAATTAAGATTTTTGACAGGTTATATGGCCGTGTATATATGACTGGGTTATAATTTACAATCGTGGACCATATAACCTGACAAAAGCTTTATAACAAGTGATATAATCATTAAGAACACAAACTATATGGAAGGGCACTAAAGAATCGTGCGCATAAACTTTAAGTAATTAATTTTCTTAATTATTATTTCATCAATCAATTTTCACACAATCAAAGCTGCTTAACTGATATGTACATTTTGTTTGATTGGTAAGATTAACGTTGTCTTCTATTATTGTTATTTATAGTATTTTAGGTCATTTTATCAACATTTACAATGTTTTGCTCTAAATGGAGTAAAGTAAGTAATAAGTAAGGATAAACCAAACTTCCGTTAAAGAGAACCTTTTCGCATAATTCTCTATTTTGAAACATACGAAAATATGTACATTAAAGGCAATAAACGCCTTAATATGTGTTATACAATACATTTTATCTTTTGAGATCTTTTGAGATCGTCACTTTGGTCCAATAAACTTGACATTTATAGAATGTATCAAATACCTTTACCATACCGTGACTTAATACTGTGGTAGGGTTATGTTTTTTATGTTGTCCATTACGATAATTAATTGATTTCTAACCATACAAAGTTTACCTTAAGTAGACCTGAATAACATTTGCACATATTTCTTGTTACAACAAACACAATACTTGCAAATACGCTTCATTAAAATGAAATAATATTTTAGTTTTTTCTAAAAATAGGTACATATACTTGAACAAATTTGGTGTACGCTGACCTAACTAGAAATCAATAGTATACATGTACATGACCTCGCCCACTTATTTTTATTTATAATTCCTTTTTCTCAAAATGTTTTTATAACATCTAATATTCAATAAAACAACAAAGGAAAGTTGTTCTATTTAATTTCATCCATATATACTATAAAAAGTAGTACTATATTTATAGTATACATGTATATGATTGTCTGCGACTAGAATGGGAATTCCGATTTAGAAGAGATCCATGTTCTGGTTTCAATAATGATCAAAAAGGTAAGTTATTTTTGATAATGTGAATTCTATTTCAACTACGATTATATTTTTATTTTGATTTCTTTAATCTGGAAGATATTTTTTATCAATATCTTAAACTTGGTAGGTAAATATTGCATTGATTTAATTTCTTTTTACTTTCGATTTCGTTTTGAGACACTAGTCAACCGTTTTTAATTTTGTGATTTTATTTTTTTAAAGAATGTGATGAGCTTTAATTCCATCGATTTTTCAGTTTTTGCTTTAAAGGAAGATCGTAAAATTTGATTATTATTTAAAGTGATTAGATGAGCACCTAGCTTGAATCTATGCATAAATTATAATATAATATAATCATAGTGGCTTGAGTGGTGTATACAATTATTATTATTCTATTAGATAAAGTTTTGAGCTTCATATTTATTATTTCTGGTGTTTCTGCAAAGATATCAAAGGGACACTTGATATTTAAATTAAGTAAGATGTTAGAGTTGTTTCCCTTGCCACAATACCACTGTCAGATGTAACATTGGTGAAGGATGGTTATCATGGCAAAAAGTCTTTTTTATCGACTACCCTTTGTGACCGACTACCCACCGTGATTTTTATGGTTTTTTTACACATAAATTCATTAAAAATCTACCGACAAAACATCGTTTTTAAAAATAGATATATCTACTGTGTATATAAACTACTACGTAGAGATTTATATACACAGTGCAGTAGATCTATATATTTATATCCTATTTTAAATAAAGTTTCCTTTTAAAAGGAAAGGCTTGCATAGTTGTGCCTTCATCCCAACCCTTAAAATTGTTTTTTTTTGTTTCAATTTATTATCACAATTTTTTTGAATTATGGTATTTGTATATCATAAAGGGTTTATTTAGTTGTTTTTTTTTTTGTAAAAACGAATATTTTTTTGTCAAAACGATTTGAAATCTATTCTCTATTGCATAAAACTAATAAAGAAAATAATCAATCGTAAAAATACAAACGTGGAGATCTATATCTATCATACTGAAGGAAACAAGTGTGCACATTTCATTTCCACTTTTTCGCAGAGAAATCATTCGTTTTGGCAGTTGCTAATTTCATTTATATAGCATCTTTATGGACAAGTAAATGCACTTAAAAACTTCGTTACGTGGTACCAATTAATAAACATGTATCAACTATGTTACACGACCACAGATACGATGCGCTATTTGTAGATCAGCACGTGGTAAGGTTAATGATATGCATGGGCTATTTTTAGATTACCTCACTGCGTTCATTAGATCTAAATATAACTCGATCATGCACTAATATTCTGTGTGATTTGGTAAGCGTGACGGAATACTACTACAGCAACCATTCTCTATTGTATAAAACTAATACAGACAAAAACAATTACAAAAGAAACTAACTTTTGCGTCTTGAAAAAGAATTGAAACGGAACAATTTCGTTTATAATTTATTACGGTTTAAACCGATAAATCAAGTAAAAATAGAAATCCTATTTATATAAACAAACTTGGATTACCGAAGTAACTAAAATAGCTTAGATTTCCGTAATATTACTTCGTCTGATTCCGCAGTATGACGGAATCGCCCGAATTGTCACGATTGCAATCGGAACTACATCGGCTATTATCATTAAACCGAAGAATGACGGAAAGGGCCAAAAAGTTGCGATTGGCACGATTGCAGCTGGTTTCCCATTTAATCAAGTACTAACAAATGTAAGCAGGAAACCACCTAACCGGAACAGCTTTTCCAAAACAGATGGCTTGCAACCGTGGCTGCAAGACAAAAAGACATTTTGTCGGTAGATGATAAGTGTATGTGTGTGATTTTTTGCCATCTGAGTTAACCCATTACCTCATATATACGCGAAACAACGCACTTTCGACCCCCTCTTTCAGGCCTCAAATAATGAAAAAATGTTCTGTTTGGGCCCCAAACGCATGTTTTCATTTGAGAAATGTTGATAAAAAAGTGTGAGCACTTTTTTCGGCGCCTCTCCCCCACCCAAAAGGTACATCAGGGGGTTGCCAGAAGGTGGATGTACCCCATTGTGTTTGGGGCTTTTGAAGGGGGCGGCAGTTACCCTCATCACCAAGAAAATTTGGTCTTGTGAGAGGCTAAATATGACCCCAGGTCGATCATTAGGTAACGTGTAACCAACGCTGCAAAACCTTTGACTCTATCTGAATCCATTGAGAAGTTGCAGCACTTTGAAATCAATTTTGATAAGAAAAAAATCAACGCAAAATAGTGATTTTTGTCAATTTTGAGATGTCCCCTCGTTGCCATGGTAACAGAATTTTTTTTTAAAACTGAGCATGTTGTTACAAAGGCAATGGTCCAGTCAACATTAGTGCCAAGTTTGATTAGTATTGAAGAAGTTTTTATAATTTAATAGCAATTTGAACCTTTAACGGGAGACTTTTCAATAAAAACAGCCATTTTTCACAAAATGCTTATACAGTAATGGGTTAAACAAAATGAAACGAGTGTTGACCCATCCATATAGATGCTAATTATTTTAAAGGTCCATAAAGTCTCAGAAGTGCTTTTAATATTCTATTTTTCAAAAGTTTTTTTTTAGTTTTAGTGTCCATTTAAAAATTCCAGAAAAGTAATAATAATTGTAATAATAAAGTATTTGTATGAAAGTAAAATACTTACATTTTAACGTTACTACTTTTACGACACATTTCATAGTCAGTTTTTCTTTCTTCAGTAACAGGCATAAAACATGCTCTTAAACCATTAATTAAACGTTATAAAACTCATTTTTGCCCTTTCTTTAGAAGTAAAAAAGTTCGTTTCTGAGGCATAATGTGCCTTTAATGCTTTTAGAATTTTATCAGGTTGAAGTGAGATGAGAAACCTTATTCATGTTTAAATTAATTTGAACTGATAAAATTCCTGAAAGTTTTTTATGTAAGTGGCTACCCGTCATACGTTTGTCTAATCTTATTATCTTTTCTTTTTAGAAACACTGAATAATGGCGTCTTTTGGTAATGATAGTCAACCTGACAAGAACCAACTTGGTTGCTACCAAATTATAAAAGTTGGAAAATTCTGGCTTTTGAAGGTGAATGAGAGGTCAATGAGAATAAAATTCCTTGATCATGCGAAAGACGTCTTTATAGAAGAAACCTTTTTAATCGCAGACGATGAAATATTTGAAATAAAGGACAACGAATCCGGAGAACTTTCAATTAAAAAAGTGGAAGAATTTTTGCATAATCCAATAGAATGTGATCTTTCAACAGATCAAAATGAGAATTTATTTGAAGTTGGTAACGCTGAGATAGATAAGGCTATAGAAATTGAAAATGAAAATCTTGACAAAGACGGTAATTTTATTTCTGTAAAATATCTTATTTGTCAATGTCATATTTCTTTTGATCTAGGTAGGTGTATTGAAATCTTAACCTTATGCTATGTTCCATGCGACAAAAGCAATTATGATTTTGACCACCGGGGAGAAAGCGGGATAAGTAAGAAATCGCGAGATGATATGCCGTAATTAATACCATAGATGATGGACTAGAATTTAAGCTGCCAAATATGAATTCCAGATAGAACGGTATCTGAACTTAATACGCATTAAAGGATCTATTTTTTCATTACAAAAGCACTTCACGAATTCGTGATAAACCTTAATGAAAATTAGCACAACCTAAAAATAAAATACATTTCGGTCAAACCGGGCTGCTGAGGTGGCCGAGAACATAGTGTAAACGTTCGTAGCATTGATATAGTATTGACTTGACCGGCTGTCCATTAGAAATCATTGGATATCGTGATGAAAATTTATAGTTTATCACCCCAGAGTATCAAACTTGGATTTGAAGACCTGGTTTTACGCAATCAGTTCCAACAAGGTATTAGTGTTACTCTTGTTCTCTGGCACTTATTTAAAGAAGAATTACATTTATAAGTTAGTTTCCAATTGGATTAAAACGTACGAGGATACGGTACCAAAAAGCTTCAGGCCCGTCATAGCCTCGTACGTGCCCACTAACTTGGCACATTAAACACACACGAAATACCTGTACAATCGATACACATATATTCTTATTGGAAGATACTGGACCGAGTTAAAACGCGGTTTTACACAGTTAAAGTAGACATAAACAACTTTGCATCAGTATTGTGTTGTGCATTTACAGACCAAATGGAAGAAAGATGAAAACAAAAGCACCCCCATTTGATAGAAACCTTTTTGGGATAGTCAGGGGATAATCATGATTGACTATCTTGAGCAATGTCGTACCGTTGACGGTTCATATACTATGCAGACGAATATTGAGACGTCTGCGTCAAAATCGCGCGTAAAAGGAGAGGCAAACTGACTCAATGCGTTCTGCTCCTGCACGACAATGCCCCAGCTCATACATCCAAAGTTGCGATGGGTGCTGCAACTGACTGCGGCTTTGAAATTCTTCCCCATCCCCCATAATCTCCGGACTTGGCCCCCTCTGACTTCTACCTGTTTCCGAAACTTAAAACCGAGCTTCTCGGTAGACGTTTTGGATTCAATGAAGGTGTCATGGAGGCGGTCAATGAGTTATTTGAGGACCAACATAGAGAGTTCTATTTTGAAGGGTTAATCAAGTTGGAATACAGATGGGCAATGTGCATTGATATAGAGGGCGATATTATTGAAAAGAAAGACCATTAGATTGGTTCTCTAACTACCGACGGTACATAGGGCCAAGAACCTTTTGATCAATCCTCGTATATCTTATTTTAACATAGAAATAATTTCTGGTAGAAAATCAATGTTATTTATGAATTTATGAAACCTGTATTACTTTTTATATTTCTTTATAAGTTGGAAGTGTGGAAAGGAATAAATAAATTGACAACCAACAGCAAAATGTAAAACAAAACTACCGAACAAACGTTTTGAAATAAATGTTTATTGCTATAATTACTAAATATAATAGTTGTATTTAAGACAATGAATTATTTAAGACGCTATTAATGGAGCTTAGAAAAAGTACACACGACTGAGGGTCTTGTAGCATGATAGTGATCTTTCAGTCAGCTCACAAAGATTTAACGAATCGAACTTCTGTTCCATGTTTTGGGCTAACTATAAGGCCACTACATTCTTTGTCTGTGGTCCGTCTTAAAAGTGTAGTAACCGCCAACAATTTTCAGTACCTTTAACAAGAAATGTTTGATACTTTTATCATTATGGTCTAGAAGAGTGCGTTATAATATGAGAAATGGCTTACAGTACTTTGGACCTCATAGTATGATATCGTGATCTCCCACAAACAACCTCAGCCTTCGGCTTCAGTCGTTTTTAATGTTTGCGAGCTGACTGATCGGTCACTATAATGCTATATGGCCCGCAATGCTTTGTATCATTTCTTAAATGAGATCTGGAATACTGTGTGCTATTGCTTATATTATACCGTATTTTACCAGAACATAATGGTAAACGACAAGGAAGCAAATCATATAGCTTAAATAAGAAAACTTCTGGCAAAATATACCGGAAACTGTTAATATTGCGCATTTTATCAAACATTCCTCGTTGTTACACGAACGCCGCTAACTTTCAGCAAAAACAAAAACGTTTTTTAATGAGGTTATTTTACTCATGAAAGGCACAAGCATATCAGTAATTACTATTCAAGGTTTCCTAGTATTTTAATTTTTCAGGCTCTAATGTGAAGCGACAACAGAAATACCTTATTTAATCTAGCCATTTTTGTTAAAGCAATAATGCTGAAATTTCGCTAAGTCATTTTCCTTATTTACTTTTTTAGTTCTATGCCATGTTTGTATTATTATTTTTTGTTGTATTGTTTGTTTGTTCACTCTTATGCCCTTAATGGCCATGAGTTTTGTTTAAAAAATAAATAAATAAATAAAGTTAAAGTGCCCGAGGACGTGGTTTTTGTACATTTTTGTCGGACCGCTTACACTTATATAGATAAAGAAAAAAAGCGTTTATGTAAAGTATAATATATAAATATATTTTTCATGTGATTTCAGTTAACAAACACAACACAAACAGCATACAGGTAATGCTTTTAGTTATCGATGAACAATCTTCTCTGTGAACTTCCTGCATTCTCAACTAAACTTTCACATTACTTATTTTTGCAATAAATGATATCTGGGTTTTGTTCAATAATAATTCTTTGCGAAGATACAGCATGTGTAACATTACGGTAAAATTTCAAATAAACCTAAACAAAACTATTGTCACCAAGTGCTTTTGGATCATTTGTCGGATTTACCTAAATGTAACGAAGCAGAGGTAAAATTAAGCATAATACGTCATAAAAACAAAATGCAGTAAACTCTTAATGCGCCCGTTGATACCTATATTATGTAGGTAAAGCAAGACGAGGAAAGACAGCAAAGGACTCTGTCAGGAGTTTCAGTCGTACATCTGTCGCAGACCTGCTTTAAATATATGTGACAAAAGCTTTATTAACGTTAATAAAGAATTACGATTACTTCAGAATAAAGTTTAGATCATTTCAAAGGCGCTAAAAATGCATGTAAGGGTGATAGCTTTTTGATATCAGGTTATCTTTTTGATATCAGGTTATCTTTTTTTTTTAACTTATTCTGAAGATATCTTTTATTTTAACCAATAGCATGTTGTTTTACATAGTTATTATATTTCATTTAGA
>NW_026861207.1:0-36473 GCF_026571515.1 Ruditapes philippinarum | reverse complement strand
TTTTCCTTTTGAAAAGATATACGTAAGTGGGAATACAGCCCAGCTTTTATTTTTAATTTCCAAAAGCTCTTTAATTATGATAAACTTTTATAGTTTCCTTAAACTTACTTATCGGCCAATTACCCGAACCATGTTTGTATTCTGTTGCATACTAGCAATTAGTACAGATATGATTAAACAATATTTAGTATAGGGAAGTCAAAATAACACCTTTTGTACATTTTGCTACTTTTATGACAAATAATTTCATATAAATCCCTACTTTCCTAAGGTAACCTGTGCCTACGACACGCTTTTTATTGACGGGGTACCAGTAAGCGATAAAGAGTCCGACAGAAGCCAGATGCAGAACGGGAACCGGAAGTAGGGACTCGATGAGGCTGGACTGTCCATATTATCATGGAATGTAAATGGACTTAGTAGATCTAAATTAGAGGACAATGATTTTATAAAGAAACTGTGTAATAACGATATTATATTTTTGTTTGAGACTTGGGGTAATAAAAATTCTAATTTTGATATAGATGGGTATACAACTTTTAATTTCTATCGTAAATTTCAGAACCGACGAGCAAAGCGATCTAGTGGTGGGGTATTAGTATACATTAAAAATGAAATAAGTAAAGGGGTTACCGTTGTACAGAATCATTTTGACACTTTCATTTGGTTGAAACTTGATAAAATATTTTTTAATCTTACAGATGACATATATTTAGCTGGTGTATATATATGGGTGGAAGGTTCCCTGCTTATAACTTTATCAATGGTGATTTATTTGATATTGTTCAAAATGATATTTTACTTTATGAAAATCGTGGTATTACATTGTTAACTGGCGATTGGAATGCACGTACAGGTAATGGAGATCGCAAGGATTATATTGTTTGTGATCGTACCGTTAGTTTTACAGACTATGAAGATTATTACCCCGATATGCCTATAGAACGTGTGTCCATGGACTGTCTACATAATAACTCGGGTATTAAATTATTAGATGTATGCAAGGCTAGTTCTTTACGTATTGCAAATGGTAGGCTTGGTCGTGACTATAATAATGGAAACTATACTTATATATGTTCATCGGGATCTAGTGTCATTGACTATCTATTGTTGAAAGAGCAATATTTCAGTTTAGTTAGCGATTTCTCTGTACAGAGTTTTAATGAATGGTCTGATCATGCTCCTATATCATTTTCCATTAAATGCCACGTATTGCACGAGGATAATGATATTTATTATGAAAGCATTAGTTTACGATGGAATGACGAGTTACGGAACGAATTCCGTAGAGGTCTTATATCACAACTCACGGGGGAGGAAGTGTTACACGAAGGATGGAGTTCTTATGATAACTTGTTTGGAGTTCTTATGATAACTGTCACGGAATACCTGGAAAACGTTACGGATTTCTGTGGAAAACTTTTCTATATACTTAAAGAACTCACTTAAAAATGGTTATTTTTAACTTTAAATGGGGAGTTTGAGGTGCTAAATTAAACTTTGATAATTAAGCTTGCCCTACATATTGTATTATGTTTCAGAAAAAAATCTTTTAGTCCGTATTTCGCCGCCGTTTAAAAAAAATCTGGTAGTTTTGAGAAAAATTTTCAAATTACTTGCTAATTCGTACATATTGACCTTTTTATTTGTGATCTTCTTCGTTGCTATACATAATCACCTAATTATAGTGGAGATTTGCAAACATAAAGCCCGGGCTAATACATGTATACCCGATTTTTCAAATGTTACGGAGTTCTTGTGATAACTCAAAATATGTCCTGGAGTTCTTATGATAACTTTTGTTACTGCCAGTGTGTTTCTTAATTACGACACGTTTAAGCGTATTTTATTAGTCAATAAGTGTGTAAATCATTATTAAGCATAGTACGCTTATCATTTGCACAAAAATTTGGTTATATAACGATGGTTTTGATCCTAATTAAATTTGTGCGAAATCATATTGACATTATAAAACCCAACGAATGCACTAAATGTTTCTGTGTATACTGTCCGTCAACAAAAGTTTTATGTCATAAGTTTCCGCAAATGCAACATTGAGGCCATGTGGCAAAATTAAAACACGATCATTCAATATATCTGGAGAAGAGATGAAACTGCTTTGGTGTACAGTCTACATAGGATAAACATGTGCTAAGCTATCTTCAGGAACGACCGCCTCCGTGGTCGAGGGGTTTGAGTCGATGACTTCTAATCCAGTTACCTCTCTGGCGTGGGTTCGATCCCGGGAGATGCTTTGGTAGTTTAGCACGGAGGAAGGTAGTCTAGTACTGGTGTAACTCTCCAGGAACGATGGTTAGGAAACTACCCGCCCATATGACTGAAATACTGTTGGGAAAAGGCGTAAAATGAAACAAACAAACAAACAAAAATCTTCAGGAAAACCTGAATCAGCGGTCACCTGTATTCAGCAGTAACATGGCTTAAACCGCCAAGGAAAAATTGTTTAAAACTTACACTTTTTTTCTCAGTTACATGTTTTAAGTAACCGTCTTTCTAAAGCAAACAATAAGTAGTTGGGCTTCCCTCAAGAAGCGGCTAAGTAAATTGTATCATTATATACCATGTATCGTATATAACCGGGATATCCTTCACACCCATGCACCCGAAATGTATGATCTTTTTATACATAAAAAATCAACCGATTACTACCGATTTCTTCGACAGATTTGCACGTGCCCAACGGGTTCGAGCGAAAGAAGTTCGACAATATATTTTTGTAATCAATTACAGCAAAAGTTGTTGCAAAATTTACACTAGGACTCCAACTTTGATAAGAAAAATGTATGCAGTAATTTTCCGAAATATGGAAATTGCTGTACGTCACGTGATGCTACATTGGATTTAATAGAGAAAGGAACAAGGTCGATAAACGGCATGAACCTTACGGTGACTCACATGTCTTATTGAAGACTTACTTTCTATCGTCATATCATTGTCATAGAACTTTATACGTTTCTTTGACAAAAACTGATACCTTTTACAAATTGAAATACCCGTTGAATACATAAAGACGACACCCACCTCATTAAATTTAGATAAAAGGTATAGTGCATACTACCTCCTATTTTGCACATGCATACCGATAGCATAGTTACTTAATGTTCTCTAAAACTGCCAGGAATAATGTATATATGACGAAATCATGCTTGAGTATTAAATTCAAAGCGTATTTTTATCCTGTAAGTAAATGCTCTACATCAAATATGTTTACAGTCATTCCAATAAAATAAAAAACACACACACACACACACACACACACACACACACACACACACACACAAGACCAAAACAAACACAAAAAACACAAGAAACGGAGGTAAGAAAAATATCTCTTGAACTGAAAAACACGATCAAAACCAACGTTATATAACCATTTTTTTGTGCAAATGATAAGCGTACTATGCTTCATAATGATTTACACACTTATTGACTAATAAAATACGCTTAAACGTGCCGTGATTAAACACAAAAACACACTGGCAGTAACAAAAGTTATCATAAGAACTCCAGGACATATTTTAAGTTATCGCAAGAACTCCGTAACATTTGAAAAATCGGGTATAAATTTATTAGCCTTGGCTTTATGTTTGCAACTCTCCATAATAATTAGGTAATTAAGTTTAGCAACGAAGAAGATCACAAATGAAAAGGTCAATATGTACGAATTAGCAAGTAATTTGAAAAATTTTCTCAAAACTACCAGATTTTTTTTAAACGGCGGCGAAATATGGACTAAAAGATTTTTTCTGAAACATAATACAATATGTAGGGCAAGCTTAATTATCGAAGTTTAATTTAGCACCTCAAACTCCCCATTTAAAGTTAAAAATAACCATTTTTTAAGTGAGTTCTTTAAGTATATAGAAAAGTTTTCCACAGAAATCCGTAACGTTTTCCAGGAACTCCGTGACAGTTATCATAAGAACTCCAAACAAGTTATCATAAGAACTCCATCCTTCGTGTAACACTTCCTCCCCCGTGCAACTACCACGTTTAAATACTATTACCGAAAATGCTGGTTTTAACGATAGATTACAGTTAAATTCATGTATAGAATCCTTTGTAAATGTTGTGAGAAGCGTGGCAGATCCATTATTTTGTAAACGTAGAATAACATATATTACGCCACGTGCCGATGGTAAACTATGTAAAAAGGCGGAATGGTTTGATGAAGATTGCAAACGTTCAAAAGAGGTATATTTAAATTCTGTATATAAATATAATATGTGTAGAAATGATGTAAATAGAATAGAATTTTGTAATAATAAAGTAATTTATAAAAATGTTGTTAAAAAAAGAAACGTAGTTATGAGTTAAAAAAATTAAGATAAATTGAAAGCCTTCGTCACTGTAAACCTAAGGATTTTTGGAAATTGTTTACTAAAAAGGCGATACATAAGAATAGTGTTTCCATAGAAGATTTTTATGAGCATTTTTCTACCTTAAGTAATGATTTGCCAAATGTTTTGCATGCCGAAAGTGAATTATTTTGTGAAAATTTAGATTTTTTTAAGAATGATGTACTGTACGAGGAGCTAGATGAACCTAGATGAGATAAATTCTGTTATTCGTCATTTAAAGAAAAATAAGGCTTTTGCAGGTGACCAGTTATTGAATGAGTATTTTATAAATTCGTCCGATATTATATCATCGCATTTAGTTGATATTTTTAATGGTATTCTGAACTCTGGCTTTTTTCCAGATTCATGGATGGAAAGTATTATTGTACCTCTGTTTAAGAAAAATGACCCTGCACTTGCTAGTAATTATAGAGGAATCACTCTCGTTAGTTGTTTTTCAAAGATATTTACAGGCGTTCTGAATAACAGATTGACAAAATGGTCTGAAGAAAACGATAAAATTAGTGATGCACAATTTGGTTTCAGGAAGGGTCGCTCCACAGTTGATGCTATTTTTGTTTTAAATGCTGTTGTTAATAAAATTTTTAATGAAAATGGACGTTTAGCATGCGCCTTTATAGATTTTCAAAAGGCTTTTGATAGTGTTTATCGTAATGGTTTATGGTTTAAACTATATAATATTGGTGTACGTGGAAAAACTTTAAGAATCATCCATGATATGTACTCTAAAGTAAAAGCACGAATAAGGGGCTGTAAATCATATTCAGATTTCCTGGAATGTTCAATTGGTCTTAAACAAGGGAGGTAATGTCCCCGATATTGTTTTCTATGTTTTTAGAAGATTTAGAAATGTATTTATTAAATGATATTAATTCTGGTTTAACATTAGATGATATTACATTTATTCTCATGTTATTTGCTGATGATATTGTTATTTTAAGTAAATCCCCTGAAGACTTACAAAATAGTCTAAATACATTACATAATTACTGTACTTTATGGGGCCTTAAAGTAAATGAAGGTAAAAGTAAGATTATGGTTTTTAGGAAGAGGGGTCCGATTAGAAATAATGAGTATTGGACATATAATAATATTCCCTTAGAAATAGTCGACAATTTTAATTATTTAGGTACTGTTTTCAACTATACAGGTAGTTTTACTTTAAATCAAGAGTATTTAGTAGGGAAAGCACTAAAGGCGTTAAATGTTTTATTGTTCAATTTAAAACAGACACCAGTTAAATTTAGTACTTCTTTGCAATTATTTGATGCTTTTGTTGTATCTATTTTAAATTATGCCTGTGAAATATGGGGATTTAGTAAAAGTAAGGAAATCGAACGAGTACATCTAAAATTTTGTAAGTCCATGTTATGTGTTAAGCAGCCAACTAGCAGCATGGCTATTTATGGTGAGCTGAAAAGGTACCCTTTATATGTAAACAGATATGTACGTATTATAAAATTTTGGTCAAATATTGTTAACAGTAATAATGTTATAGTTAGATACTTATATACATCAATGTTAAATGATATTAATAGAGGAAAAAATAACTGGTTGTCTAATGTGAAATCATTGTTAGATAATGCAGGTTTGTCATATATATGGTATAATCCAAGTATTTATAACCATAAAAATGTACATTTATTATTTAAGCAAACTCTTATTGATCAATTCATCCAGTCATGGTATCATAATGTAACAACTAGCCCGAGCCTAGGCACATATAGACTTTTTAAGACGTCATTTGATTACTCACTGTATCTTGATAAAATTCCTAAGAAATTTAGGATTGCTTTTGCAAAATTAAGATTGTCTTCACACCAATTAAGAATAGAAACTGGACGGTATGGTAATTGTAGAACTGAACGTAGTGAGAGATATTGTCTTATTTGTAATTCACGTGATATAGAAGACGAATTTCATTTTGTTTGTATTTGTAGTGCTTATAATGATATACGTAAAAAGTACTTAAAGAAATATTATTATAATAGACCTAGTGTCCATAAATTCGTTGAACTAATGCAGAATACCAACAGCAACATGCAACTTAAATTATGCAAATATATATATGAAGCGTTTGAAATACGTCAGGGTATTGTTAATATGATATCTGAATAAGCTTATTACTATATATACCTTTATAAATAAAAAAATATACTAATTGTCCGTGTTATAATTCAATAATTTCATGAACTATTTGACTGATTTTGACTGTTATTTAGCTGTAAGTCATTAAATATACAAAATCTCCATTAGTTCAACCTCCTTGTTTTCTCGCTTCCATTTTCTTTCTTGTTTTGATTATATGTATCATATTTTCCGCTAAAAATATAATTGTCTATAAATTTGTGTCATGTTGACAAGTTATATTGTATCATTGTATATATGTATTGTGTAGCAAGAAACGTCATGTTTACGTTACCAAATAAAATATTTTGAATCTTGAATCTAACATGGCCCAAAACCATGATATAAACTTCATAGCTCTTAACAAAAGATGTAAAGATTTACTTGTCTCTGAGGCATAATATGCCTTTAAATGATCCCATGATCTACAATTTTCAGTATGTATGATTAATTTTTTGCTTCTTTCGTGATTGAGTATCTTAATAGTTTTGGCATTTATATCTTTTCTAAGATTTAACAGTTTTATACATGCTATGTCTCACAGAATTTGTATACATGTATTATTTAACTCCATCACTAATTTAATTTGATTCAATGAATTCGAGAATTCAACAAAACTTTCAAACTTTATTGAATCCTTACTGTAACATACTTTCTATGCATATAATAATTCACATTTTCCTCGTATGTGTCAACAGCATATGAGCCGCGTCATGGCAAAACCAACATAGTGCGTTTGCGACCAGCATGGATCCAGACAAGCCTGCGTATCCGCGCAGTCTGATCAGGATCCATGCTGTTCGCTTAAAACTCTATAACAAGTAGAGAAACTGATAACGAACAGCATGGATCCTGATCAGACTGCGCGGATGCGCAGGCTGGTTTGGATGCATGCTGGTCGCAAACCCATTATGTTGGTTTTGTCGTGACGCGGCTCATATATGCAACATAAGATTTAAAAGATTAATAAAGTGTGATAAAAATCCAATTGTAATACATTTACATATCAGACAAGATATATCACTAGTGAATAGATAATTTGACAGATTAAAAAATCTTTAAAAGTACATTTTGTGCCTTAGAAATGAACATACTGAAAGGACAAACACGTTTTTTTATAATGTTTTACAAATGGATTTATAACATGTAGAACCCGTATAAAATGAAACAAATCATTTGTCATTAAGGTAATAAAATGTAAACCAAGTGATAATTTGACAGCCATACAAAATGCATATACTCAAATGCTATAGCAAGTACTCGTTGACATATCGTAAAAAAAAGCAAAAGATGACCCAGCTATATAGTAAACTATAACAGGATACAAAAAAAAAAAACTTAAATCAAATTTTAGAAAAAGCAGCTTAAGGATATACTATGCTCATCTTTTAGTAAAATACTTCAATCGAAGAAATTTGTTAAAACCAATGGAATCCTTGCTGAATATGTCTAATTTGAATAAAAAATGAATAAACTATGTATTGGAAGTCGCGGCCCCTTTTACAGGACAAGTAAAGTTGGTCTTTTCTTAAAAAAAACCTGCCATTTTTTAACGACACTATATCACGGGGGAGGAAGTGTTATACGAGGGATTGAGTTCTTATGACAACTTGTCAAGGAGTTCTTGTGATAACTGTCACGGAGCTCGTCGGAAAACTAGTGAAATTACTGCAAAAACACTCGTCAAAAATGGTAATTTTCATCTTTAAAAAGTGAGTTTAAGATGCTAAATTAAAATTTAATAAATAAGCTTGCCTTACATATGCTACTAGTATTATGTGTCAAAAACATATTCATAGTCCATTTTCACCCCACCCCCCTGCTTAAAATCTGGTAGTTTTGAGTAAAAATTTCAAATTATTTGCCAATTCGCATGCAAGTATTGACCTGTTTATTTCAAGTCTTCATCATTGCCATGCATAATTATCTAATGATAGTTCAAAATTGCAAACCAACAATACCGATTTTTCCAATGCACCGTAGTTCTTGTGTTAACTCAAAAATGTCCTGGAGTACTTATGATAACTTTTGTTACTGCCAGTGTGTTTCTTGTGCTAAATCACGGCACGTTTAAGCGTTTTTTAATTATTATATCATACAGTATAACATTGAAATTAAAGAATGACATTGCGGTCGTACAAAACAACCTTTTGATCAAGTATTACCAATTACTTTATGATCATTAATTATGGCCACGCCATTAAACAGAGCGAATTTGCTTTCATTCGGTAAGAACATGAAATCATACAGTATGGCTTTGCGATCATTCAGTCGAACAATATGACCTTTCGATCATTTAGCGTGACCTATAAGCTTTGTAACACCGCACATTTGGGTCAAACGCACTTTTGGGTCCGACTCCAAAGTGGGTTACGTCATCACCCTGACGATTCATCCATAAACTGTTTCTTCTCCTGACAGTTCTTCCCTTAATTTAAAATATATCCAGCTCTCCCTCCAAAAATATATTTATCATTTCTTTATTTTCAGCTTTTTATAAAGGTATTAATTTTATTGTTGTTTTTCTTTCAACATGATAAATTGTATTTGAAGTGAAGGCAACTTTTTCACCATAGATTTACTACATTTACAAGTACATTTGTATGAACCAGAGACATAGATATCTATGTCTCTGTATGAACCAAGAATATTTTAAGAATTTATGTACAATCATGTAGAATCTAATCAAGACTGTTCAAAGTGTAAATCTTGCAGAATATATGATCATAAATTTATCATATGAAAAACAAATGAATGTTCACATATATTTAACATATGAAAACTTATTCATATATAAAACATGTGATAACCATCAGTTTTACACATGTTTGTAGACATATGTTTTTCATATGGTCTTGTTTAACACATGTTATTTTCATATCAAAACATATGTTCTGTTTAACACATGTTTTTCAAAACATATGATTCACATATGTATCACTTATGGAAAACATACGGTGTACCAAACATACAACAAACATACGGTGTACCAAACATACAGCAAACATACGGTGTACCAAACATACAACAAACATACGGTGTACCAAACATACAACAAACATACGGTGTACCAAACATACAACAAACATACGGTGTACCAAACATACAACAAACATACGGTGTACCAAACATACAACAAACATACGGTGTACCAAACATACAACAAACATACGGTGTCCCAAACATACAACAAACATACGGTGTACCAAACATACAACAAACATACGGAGTACCAAACATACAAAAAACATACGGTGACCAAACATACAACGAACATACGGTGTACCAAACATACAACAAACATACGGAGTACCAAACATACAACAAACATACGGTGTACCAAACATACAACGAACATGTGGTGTACCAAACATACAACAAACATACAGTGTACCAAACATACAACAAACATACGGTGTACCAAACATACAACAAACATACGGTGTACCAAACATACAACAAACGTACGGTGTACCAAACATACAACAAACATGTGGTGCATATTTTACCTGTGTAGTGTAATTAAAACTTGACGTCATTTGCGCTATATATAGAGGATATTAAATGAGTGTAGTTTAATACTAAATTTATTGAACGAGTTGAATAAAATCATATTATGCGAGCCTCTGGCCCGTGCCGATTTTGCGACTCCGTAAATATGGTATTGCTCGGACGTGCATATATTTTGACGTGACGTCATTAGTGTTATACAAATATAGTGTAAAGACGCGCTAAATGTTAGCGTTATACTATAGGCGAGTCGATGAAATATGACTCTTATTTCACTTTAAATGGTCTTTATTTTGGGTATGTGATAAATAAAATATTAAATTCGTGTAAGTTCATTACTGAATTTATTGCACTCGTTGAATAAAATGATATTATGCTCGCCAGAGGCTCGCATAATATAATTTTTTTCAACTCGTGCAATAAATTCAGTATTGAACTTACACTCCTTCAATAGCCTCTATTTATTACACTCCTGCACCGCGGTTTATGTGATATATAAACATAGCGTTAAAGTGCGCACTATAGGCGCGTCAATGAAAAATCAAAGCACTGAATGTACTGATGGGGAGGCTATGACAGAATGTTTCAGGCTTATAGTTTCTTTTCTTTTTGCTTAAAATGTGCTGTTAAATAAGAAGATATGCACATTGCACCATTTATCGCTCAGCCATTCATATATATGGTTAATATGGTTGACTATTCATTTTGTTAATATTCCAGAACATTTCATTGAGGTCTACATTCCGATTGTTAATCATGCAAATTTTGAAAAACCTAAAAACCATTTATAAATGACACACCAGCAGGTATGACGACTGTTCATTATAAGATCATAATACCATTTTACAACTGACGGTTCCTTATCAAAATATTCTAGGACTGTTCATCATAAATACTTTATGTCATTTGAATATCATTGAATGATAATAACAACTGCAAGTTAAGCAACATTTTAATTGAACATAAAATTATACATATTTACATGTACCATAATTGAGATCAATAAGACACTGTCTTGTGATGAGTATTAATATTAATTCATGCTCTACGGACAGAAAGTTGTCTTCTCCCGAAGCAAATCTCGAATAAAATCACGTTTCAGGAAATTATTCTCATTTCATTACTCGTCGCTGACTTTGACGGCTTCGGATTATATTAAAGCTAAATATTTCTTGAAAAATACATATCTCCAAAGCTTATTCAAAATTGAATCAACCTAAGTGAAAATTGATCAGGAAGTTATACTTTCTTTTTTAACAACTTATGGTAGTTAATTGATAGATTTCAAACCTCACTAGCTTGAAATATATACTGCGGTAAATCTGTTGTTAACAGGATGTGCGGTTATAACGTAGGTTTTCCTTGTCGACCATTTCCCGCAAATAGATGAGAACATCGAAGCGTCAGTGCTATGAATGTTATTATAAAAAGCGTGTTTTGGAGGTTTTTGTTGAAACTTCTCCAAATTCCTCCAGAGGTATGCACGTCGCGGAGAAGGCACACGGCAGGTCAAGGTCAAGTCATCTCAAGTACCAGAGGTGATTGGTTGACCTGTCGTAACTTACTCTGGAGGTTTGGCGCTAATGAATGCCGTTTTTGTTGTCGTCAGTCAGGAAGTTGATGCCTTGACAGTACTGTCGTCTCCTTACTAACGAACGAAGAATGGGCTACCAGGAAGATTCTGCTTGAAAAAGACGTCCCCGATGCTATAATCTCGGACATATGGTTATTCCGGTGCCGAGAATAAATGAACTTAAAACACACACTCTTGTTGAAAACAAAACAAAAAAACAACAACATATTTTCTGTAGTAATTTTTGAAGTGTTGTAAAATGAAAACGAAATTCGTCTTATGCCGCCAATTATTTTTAGAACACAAACATATAACTTCTTTTTATTTGATTTATTCAAATAAACATAAATCACTTCAGCGCGCGCAAATATCGTTTTCAATTTAAAATTTCGTAAGATATGTTGATGAATTTCCGATGCTCGACTGTAAGTCATTCGTATATATATGCGGTTTTTTTTGTTTTGTTTTTTTAAAGCTTCTTATTCTTTAATATTTTTATGTATGTCATAATCTGTATTGAAAATTTTATTACACATGGACTATCAAATTATGATTCGTTGCCCTAGAATTGAATAAACTTTCTAATTACACAATACGGGTCATTCATTTGATTGAAGACTGATCTTTGCGTCTTTCTCTGAAATAATTATTTCCTTGTTAAAACATATTTGACCACATATTTCTGTCATTTAACTGTTCACTTTACTTCCGATTTTTGTTGTACCGAAACACATGTTTCTATTTGTGTTTCCTATTCGAATCTATAATCAGTTTAATGGGATCACCACCGGGTAAACGACTACTAGGTACTTTGGTCATGTTTTTTACCCCAAATATTTGAATGTTTCTATTGGGATTAAAATGAGCGTAGATAACTAAACTACTGGTTGTATAAATCCCTGACCTGTCTAATTCTAATAATGAGATAAGTGGATATATTAAGACTTTCACTACAAAATATTCCTAAACAAAAGAGCACATGTTTAAATTTATTCCTTTACAAATAAAAGATCAGAGTAGGGATCTGTCAATTGCCAGACATATTTTTAAAAGATACTTTTATGTTAAAAGTTTGATTAATGAATTATGTAAGATGAAAATATAAGTATTGCTTTTTTTTTATTTTGCTAATATTAAATGTAATCTTGTGGTGAAATTTTGTGGGAGGGTCCTTACGGATTTTGTAGTTAAATAGTTTTTTTTTTCGGCGATACATGGTTTAAGAGTATAATGTTTTCAAACTATATGTTCATCACCATTAGTGAATTTTTAGTTCTAAATGTATGCAAAATATTTACTAACAGCTATATGATATAGCGGTTAATGAGCGTTTTCCGCGTACAGCCTCCTAAGGTGTACTAATAAGTTAGTTTTCCTTAGTTATCACGCAAGCATGATCCATGTCTCTGATGTAAGCGACAGTTTACCATTATTTGTCTTTTTATTTGTCTTTAAAAAAATATTATGGACTATTAATGGTTTATAACAACAAAAGAACATGCATGATATTGAGACAACGGTGTTGCAACGTTCTAGTTAATGACCCGTCATAAACAGTTGGTCGCTGCGTAGTAATTGGAAAATTGTTATCAAAAATAATAAAGAATATTTGCCACCTAATTAAAGCATTTATCTATAAATTTTCATTTATGCTTTTTGTTTAAAAAATATTGATAAAGTTATTATATAGAAGGGATTTCATACCAGAACTATTTATTACCAACGTACGTATACCTAAACCTGATTACCGCGGCAGTATGACGTCACGGAGTAGTGATTTTGAAAAAATAACAAACAAAAATCGAGAATTATTATCTTTACAAATTGCAGATATGAAATTAAAGAATGAAAATATTTTCATATTGTAAATGTCTGTGATAAGTGATGAGTCAGCTTAGAAAAAAATCAAGGTACTATTTTTTGACCTGATTACCGCGGCAGTAAGATTTGACGGACAGTTATTAACATTGGGTCGGCATAGCCTCCCCAAAAAACAGTTAATAGTTGTTTTTTTATATATGCAATAAATGAAATATTATTTTCGTGTAGAATCAATACTAAATTTATTGAAGTCATTGAATAAAACAATAATAGTGTGCTAGCCAGAGGCTCCAATAATATGATTTTATCCAACTTGTTCAATTTTAGTATAAATGTACACTCATTCAATATTCTCTATTTCTGTAATTATTAAATAAAACATTATTTAAAAAGAACATTAAAATGTTACATAAATGCTAATAGGTCACAAAAATCATTTTCTATGACAATGTTGTGATCGTAGAAGCACAACAGCCACCTCTGTACACAGAATAGCAAGTTGATCATGAGATACACCAGCTTATATGGAACGCCGTGACTGTCTTATGCTATCAATGTATTTGCTATCTTGTGAAATGATGATACTATTTTGTCATTTAAGCATATAAACATGTGCAATTTACATCATAAGAATGATGAATAAAGACAATGCTGACTTGTTCAAACAGCATGTTAACTTGTCAAATAATCATTATGACATGTGCAAACGACATGTTAACTTGTCAAAATATCATGATGACTTGTGCAAACGACATGTTAACTTGTCAAAATATCATAATGACTTGTGCAAACGACATGTAAACTTGTCAATATTTCATGATGACATGTGCAAACAGCATGTTAACTTGTCGAATTATCGTGATGACATGCTCATAATACCTTAACAAGTTAACATGTGTTTTACACAAGTCATTACGATTCTTTGACAAATAAACATGGCATTTGCACAAGTCATCATGATACATTGACAAGTTAGAATGTAGTTTGCACAAGTCATCATGATACCTTGACAAGTTAACATGCTGTTTGCACATGTCATCATGAAATTTGGACAAGTTAACATATTGCTTTCACAAGTCATCATGATACTAGGACAAGTTAGCATGTTGTTTGCACATGTCATCATGATACATTGACAAGTTAACATGGCATTTGCACAAGTCATCATGATACATTGACAAGTTAGAATGTAGTTTGCACAAGTCATCATGATACCTTGACAAGTTAACATGCTGTTTGCACATGTCATCATGAAATTTGGACAAGTTAACATATTGCTTTCACAAGTCATCATGATACTAGGACAATTTAGCATGTTGTTTGCACATGTTATCACGATGATCTGACAAGTTAACATACTGTTTGCACATGTCATCATAAAATTTTGACAAGTTAGCATGGCATTTGCGCAAGTCATCATTATGCTTGGACAAGTTAACATGTTGTTTGCACAAGTCATCATGATACTTGGACAAGTTAACATGCTGTATGCACATGTCATAACGATAATTCGACAAGTTAACATGCTGTTTACACATGTCATCATTGAATTTTGACATGTTAGCATGGTATTTGCACAAGTCAGCATGATACTTTGACAAGTTAACAGTGCTTTTTGACATGTCAGCATGATACAAGATAACATGTCATTTGCACAAGTCATCACGATTCTTTGACAAGTTCACATGTTGTCTTCACAGATCATCATGGTTATTTGACATGTTAACATGCTGTTTGCACAAGTCATCATTATACTTTGACAAGTTAACATGTCCTATTCACAAGTCATCATTATACTTTGACAAGTTAACTTGGCGTTTGCACAAGTCATCATGACATTTTGACAAGTTAACAAGCTGTTTGCACATGTCATCACAATAGTTCGACAAGTTAACATGTCCTATTCACAAGTCATCATTATACTTTGACAAGTTAACATGGCGTTTGCACAAGTCATCATGACATTTTGACAAGTTAACATGCTGTTTGCACATGTCATCACAATAATTTGACAAGTTCACATGACGTTTGCACAAGTCATCATTACATTTTGACAAGTTACCATGTCATTTGCACAAGTCATTATTATACTTTGACAAGTTAACATGTTGTTTGCACAAGTCATCACGATACTTTGACAAGATAGCATGTTGTCTGCACATGTCATCATAATAGTTTGACAAGTTTACATGCTGTTTGTACAAGTCAGCATGTTCATTTGACAAGACATGATGTAAATTGCACATGTTAACATGCTCAAACGACAAAATAATATTATCGTTTCACAAGATAACAAAAACATTGATTACATAAGACAGTCACGGCGTTCCATAAGCTTAAATATATCCTTGACACTTTATGAGACTAGTGTACAGAAATTTGTCCATCGCTTTACGGGGGAACTGGGTAAAGAACATCTTAGAACGGGCGTCTCATATAAGAATCTTTCACCGGCTGCCGGTACAGACCGGAATATCTAGCTCGAGGGTGACTGTTTACGGCGGTAACGAGGCTCTGTCGAGTTTCCGCTAAACAGTTACCCGTGAGCTAGATATTCCCGTCTGTACCGACAGCCGGTGTTTGATTCTTTTTCTTGCATATTGCATATCAATTATTTTCAGAACAGAAATTACGAAAACTGATATTCTCATAACGCACTTTTTTCTTATAATAGCGTATGAACGTACAACTTCATTCATGACGGTTAAGTGACGTCATCCTAAGAATGCGATTCATTCATAAAAGGCGCGGGCCAATGACGTCATTTAAAGCACGCGACTTGTCTTACATGAGTTTTCTAGCACCGGTGTAAACGGTAGATAATCCTGTCCTGTCTGAGATGGTCTGACGTGACGGTACAAGTACGTCTGACGAACCCGGCTTAATCCTGCAGGTTTTATACCGGGTTCGAGTGACGTGAAACGGAAGTGGTGATATTTTGAGATGTTCGGTACTTTTTTGAATCTGTCTGCGAGGGACATCTTCTAGCCTTTCCACATCAACTCACCATAAGTAACGGGAACGTTACTGTGTGCTGCCTTCTGCACTACTTCCGTCACATGTTGGAGAGTATCACAATTTGAACGCCGATACTTCTTTATTGTTCCAAATCCGGCGTCGATCAAGCACCTGCATATATAATCATATATAAAGTTAAAGTGCTAAACGCTCATATTCCTTGACTTATAGAGGATAAAGATTTGATAAGCAGTGTATTTGTCATCATTCGCATGTTTCACTGACACCGTCAATTAGCTTATGACACAGAAATATTTTACGGAAATTGAACCTTTTCCCGTCACTAATATTGGAGAGGTCATCAGACCTCTCCATAGTGTTCAGACTGATTGCTGGTGGCATCCATTTTTCAGTCAATCCAGAAATTTATGATGGTTTCAGATATGAAAAATGACTTAAAATCATTCAACATGAAATCATGATTTAACAACTTTTTCAATAAGTAAAATATGTTAGGCGACTTGTTACAAAAAATTGCTAACCAAATGTGACAGATTTTCAAATTGCTTTGACTCAAAAATGTACACCTTATTTTCAATGTAACGGAAGTTAAACTTCTGAATAGGGTCAAATATGAAGTATTTTACTGTTCTAGATCTCAGTTTATCAATGATTAAAACATATTGGCAAGCAGAAGAGATCTTATATATATATATCGTATATATAAAATATATACGGAATATTTGACACAAAAGACCATTTTTATAAAAATAATAAAACAGAGAATAACTTAAGTGAGCAGGTTTAAAACGTGACTATTTTCTTTTAAGAAAACAATCGCAAAACTAATAAAAAAAAGAAAGAGTGTTACACTTTTGTCATATTCAGCTACATACATATTCAATAGAAACCATTGGCATTGACTGTTATCAAATG
This sequence comes from Ruditapes philippinarum, assembly GCF_026571515.1. Taxonomy (NCBI): domain Eukaryota; kingdom Metazoa; phylum Mollusca; class Bivalvia; order Venerida; family Veneridae; genus Ruditapes; species Ruditapes philippinarum. The sequence goes on along the minus strand of NW_026861207.1, from coordinate 19,166 downwards.
TTATCAAATTATGTTTTCTTGTATTTGTTAGTTTTACATATAGAGTCAGTAACGGAAGTTAAACCGTCAGATATTTGCTGTCAAACATTTTATATTTTACTTCAAATAACTTGCTTCTAATGTATATCGGGCAAGTTAAGTAAATTGTTTGCAGCATGAGTGTGCACAATACAAAATAACATAATAGTCCTACAGCATACGCATACAAGCTGGAAAGGTGCCTTACAAGAAACAGGGTTATGTTTGTAACAGTGGTATATTATTTTTCAATGTAAAGGTTTATGAAATTAAAAAAAAAAATCAAATAAAGAATGTTTCGTAAACAAAAGATTTGCTTCAAGTGTTAAATATTTGGAACTCACTGTTTAGCAAATACTGGCATTTGCTTGAGAAAATGTATCAATAACATGTATTTTACTTAGGTAACGGATGTTAACAATTTTTCATGTATGTTTGTATGGTTTAATAAATTTGATTTTAAATGCATCAACTGACGTCCGACCAACATACCATACTTTTTAACAAACTAAATGTATCTGTACAGTTTCCCTGATTTGTATCAACCGAAATAATTAATAAATTAAAGCATTTTGCTTTGAAAGATGGAAAATTAAGGGAAATATTTTGACAATATTCATGAATTAATATATTTGCCAGTAATATATCTATGTCATATCTAAATTCAGTATATTAACAAGAGGGCTATTTGGGCAATATATGGCTTACTTGAATAAATATTGCAATTACCATCATCTTTGGTTCAGGTATGTGAGATCATTATGAACTCTATAAGGAAAATTCGAAAACCAATGTTACTTTGTGACCTTGACCACTTCAAGATGTATTTTCATCAGATATCAAAGTTATTATTCACTTAAAATGTCATAAAAGATATTTTTAGAATGTAGAGACCAGCTGCACTTGTCAAATCGTGTTACCAAATGTCAAGAATTATCAGTTTTGGTAAAGGGCACACACAAATTAGACAACGAATATATTAATTAATACTAGGTCTTACCGTTACATACTAAAGCCATGTTCAGTTTTCCATAAAGGTCCTAGAGCTCATGAAGCGGGTCCAATTTTGATTCCGATAAAATGATAACATTAAACTCGGTGAAAATCTTATAGAAAATGTTACGAACTAATTATCTAATACATATTTGTTGTTGTATTATATAGAAGTGGATTATTTTAATAATTGCAGTCAATTTGTTAAAATATATGCTTCTTTTAGCTCTTTAATGACCATCGCTTTATAGATATGGCCAACACATAACTAAGGAAAAGAACAAAAATCAATTATTATATTTATAATGCATAATGTTTTGTATAACTTTGGCTTAATTCAAGTAAAATATATAACATTTGTCATACAACACCACAAAAAATTCTAGTTTTGCCAATCCAATGATTATTATTCTGTATCAATGATTGGATCAAACTGGTTTATTGAAACAGACCGGAATCCTATTAACTTCCGTTACCACACACTTTACATAATTATGCAGAACTCTCAAGATGAACGTTGTAGGGTAAATGTCACATGCAGTTGGTTTTTATTTGTTTGGGTCGTCAGACCAAACAAATAATGGTAGCGAAATTTCAGAGTCTAATGTTGTTAATTGCAAATGCCGAAAGTAGTCCACTTTTTTGAAGCGGTTACTTCCCTTTTGTATGTACACTAACGCCGAAAAATTCAGGGGAGATCACTGCGTAAAGATGGTCAAAGACAGGCGCATTAATTTTCAAGCAAAGTTATTCCCGAATGGTCGAAGATTTCTAATATTGTTTTATTGTATTTTCTGATCGAAAAGAAGTAAATACAAAGCGGAAATTCAATCTCTGACACAGAAGTTTACGTCAAACCTAACAACAAGTAGTTCTCAAAACAGCTTAAAACTAGCGATTTAAAAGAAAGAAATATTTTATTTTGTTACAAGTATCCAACAAATTACAACGCATTCAAAGTTAAACAATAGCGTTGGCTTAAAGAATTGTCAATAAATGCACAATCACAAATTACGCGGATGAATATGATTTTATCAATGAAAATACTATTTTTAGCGATATCGATTACCGAATACTACACAAACCGAGTAGTGGAATATATAGATTCTACATGTCGGACTGTTTGGGCGAGAAGATTTTCGCTAAAATATTTACTTCAATTTTAAACAACAGGTTTATCCTGAACAAAATACCTCGAAATTAATAAGGATTACAAACCCGAAATGCAATGGAAGTTCTAAATTTAGAATGACTTGATGTTAATCAGACTTCGTTTGTATAAGTTCTCCGTGGTACAGTGGTAACGCGCTCGCTTAGTGAGTGAGAGGTCTCGAGTTCAAATCCCAGTCGAGGAAACTTTTTTTTTGTTAAATTCTTTTTTAACCTTTTACCCCATGAGCATATTGCGAAAAATGGCCGTTTTCATTGAAAAGCCTCCTGTAACAAGTTCAAACTGCTATGAAACTATGAAAAATGCTTCAATACTAATGAAACTTGGCACAAATGTTGACTACACCATAGCCTCTGTAACAGCATGCTCAATGGTAAATTTCCTGTTACCATGGCAACGTGGGGAAGTCTCAAAATTGCCAAATATCACTTTATGCATTGTTTTTTTCCATCAAAACTGATTTCAAAGTGCTGCAACTTCTCAATGAATTGAGATAGAGTACAAGGCTTTTCAGCGTCGGTTACTAGTTACCCTAAGATCGACCTGAGGCCATTTTTAGCCTGTCACATGTCCAAAATTTTCTTGGCGATGAGGGGGACTCCGCCCCCCTTCAAACCCCCCAAACAGAAGGGGGCACATCCCCCTTCTAGCAACCCCCTGATGTATTATTTGGATGGGGGACGGCGCCGAAAAAGTGCTCACTTTTTTTAACAACATTTCTAAAACGAAATACAGTGTTTGGGGCCTAAATAGGGCATTTTTTTCACTGTTTGAGGCCTCAAAAAAAAGGGGGGGTGCAAAAAGCCGTCGAAACACGCTTATATAAGGGAAAAGATTAAGTGTCTTTGTTAAGAAAGTAGCCATGATATGCAAGGATAAAGTGTGGCTGTCGTAAAAAATTAACATAAATGATTTTTTGATGCAACTCTAGTTATGCAGAATTCCGTATGTATCAAACTCTGGTGCCTTGCAAAATGAATTATAATACATGAAAATAAACTTATACAGGAAAATGCATACAGATATACAGTACGATTTATATTGCAAAGATCAGAAAATACCACAGAACTTGCAGCCCTTTGATTCTTTATAAATATACATGCTTATAGTAAGCTCTAGGATTATTTACATCTGTGTTAAACAACATTTAAAGTCGTTACAAGCCCTAATTTAGAATAATATGGTTTTCTTCAAGCCGTTCACATATAAATTCACCGTGGCTGAAGGGTTTTCGGGCTTGCTTAGGAAGCGAGAGGTCTGGAGTTCAAATCCCAGTAAAGGTAACTCTTTTTTTTCAAATTGTTAAAGTCAAATAAACATTGGATTGAATATCAGTGTTGCAATTAGTCTTATAGCCAATTTACTACGATTAAAACGCTGGAAAGCATTGGTGGCACTATACATATAATCTCACAACCTGCACCTTTCTTACATTCTGAGACCCAAACAAATTCAGCGCCTTCTGTGCTTTGATTTTATATTGTGGGATGGACTGCTACTTTCTGTCAAATAATTCTGTCTTAATGCAGGTTATTTGCAAAGGAAGACAAAACCGCCAAATAATTTTTAACTTCCGTTACCCTTGCTTGAATTTTTAAGAACAACATTGTTTTGGCCACGATATTGTAAATAAAAATTACGATTGGTAATAACTGCATATTACGGAAGAGCATTAGTGCCAGGTGTATGTTTTTTATTAACTCGAAATTTCGAGTTACTAACTCGAAATTTCGAGTTACTAACTCGAAATTTCGAGTTACTTATCTCGAAATTTCGAGTTACTAACTCGAAATTTCGACTTACTAACTCGAAATTTCGACTTACTAACTCGAAATTTCGACTTACTAACCCGAAATTTCGACTTACTAACTCGAAATTTCGAGTTACTTATCTCGAAATTTCGAGTTACTAACTCGAAATTTCGACTTTCTAACTCGAAATTTCGACTTACTAACTCGAAATTTCGACTTACTAACCCGAAATTTCGACTAAGTAACTCGAAATTTCGACTTACTAACTCGAAATTTCGAGTTACTTATCTCGAAATTTCGACTTAGTAACTCGAAATTTCGACTTATTAACCTTACAAGAATGGCCAAAGTTATTTTAGATGGTATAAGATATAGTAGGCAGTGCCTTTGAACGATGGAGATGGAGAAACGGGTGCCTGGACAAAAACTATTGAAATTTAACTTAAACTTAGTAATGGCATGTACACACCCGACATAAAAAATACAAGGCTTCCTTTAATTTGTACGTTCAGGCATTCTTCAGACGTTGTATTGTATCCCATCTGTTCGACCATATCTTTTCACTAATCATATTCTTCTCATCCCTGTAAAAAAACCGATCCTATACTTTACGTGTGGGACATCTGAGGAAAGTATCGCGGCGTGGCCAAAATAGGGCGTGCTGAGGCCTTTGTCAAAATTGTTGGACTGACTATATTTCTTGTAAAATCGGATGCTTTTATATTGTTCCCAACATATATATTATAACAAGTATCACTTTTATCAACTTTTATCAACACAATATGAATCAAAGTTAAGTATTAGTAAATAATGAATAATGTTACAAAAACATTATTAGTATAAAGAAACGTGACAGACTAACTGGCCTATACACGTCATTTAAAACTTATTTAACACATGATATTGCACAGTTTACAATAGGGTGGGTTTTGGACTTGTAAAAAGAAACACCCTGTTAACACGGAAATGTGGAAAGTGTGATTTTACACCCCCCCCCCCCCTCCACAAAAAAGCGAAGGATATGTTCAGTATGTGTGGACAATTTGACCCTATAAAATTGTTCTGTTAAATAAATGTTAAAGGTGCTCTGTCAATGTGCAACAACTACACACGAAAGAAAGTACCTTGAATTCAATCCTTGCTTTCACCGGCAACCAATGAAAGTCGTGCAATGTAAGTCGAAATTTCGAGTTACTAAGTCGAAATTTCGAGTTACTAAGTCGAAATTTCGAGTTACTAAGTCGAAATTTCGAGTTAGTATGTCGAAATTTCGAGATAAGTAACTCGAAATTTCGAGTTAGTAAGTCGAAATTTCGAGTTAGTAAGTCCAAATTTCGAGATAAGTAAGTCGAAATTTCGAGTTAGTAAGTCGAAATTTCGAGTTAGTAAGTCGAAATTTCGAGTTAGTAACTCGAAATTTCGAGATAAGTAACTCGAAATTTCGAGTTAATAAAAAACACACACCTGGCACTAATGCTCTTCCGTAGCATATGCTTATGTATAAAAATATATTGTTAAAATCACTTTTCTATCTTTTTGCAATCAAAGAATTTAATCAATTTGGAATTTAACTTCCGTTACTGTGCAGATACATTTTCCTACGACATTAGCATCATCACGCATGTACATGGAAGTACAAAAGATTTCAAATTGCTACATTTCTCCATTCACAGAAATACAGTTCTCACATAGATAACTTTCTTTTTCGAATTAAACTTTTGTTAGAGTGAAATTGTACAGAATATTAATGAACACTCACCAGTTAACGATAGAAGCTAATTTTGAATTAATATTATTGCAACTTTTTTGCATTTTTCAAAGTATGCTGGCTTTGATCTAAACAATACTTTTAGAGTGTTTCAAATATCTTTTAACATCATCATAGCATAGGTAGGATAACAATTACCAAAAATGTCACGGAAGTTAACAGTAACGGAAGTTAAAAAAATGTTCTTTGAAAACCGATTTTCAATATTCATATCAATTTTAAAATAATAACAACCATTACACCATCTTCGTGTAAGCCTAAAAAATCATTATGAACCATTATAGGGAAGTTATACCTTGCAATGTTCCTAAACTTTTGGTCACGGAAGTTAAACACGTTTTTGTTTTTTCTCAGTGGAAACTGTATGATGGGCTATGATGCTCGAATATGTAACTTTGATAACATATAAGGGTAATATAACAATTTTTAACAAAATCCACTGATATTATATCCCATATACACGACATTATTGAATGTACATACCATTATAAAACAAAGTTTGATAACTGTAACGGAAGTTAATACTATTTTGGAGACATAGAAGTATCAAACCGTGCTGTGAGGTTTTGAACTGGACTAGATATTTTCCTTCTTTATAAGTACAAGATAGGTCTATTTTAGTTACTGAGAAAAGTTTTTTTCTTAGAAATTTCATTAACTGTTGTTAATACTCATTTGAAATATACTACCGTTACTAGCGACAGGGCAAAAAGACCGATTTTGAATATTTTTGAGAATGGTGTAAGGCATTAAAATCACATTTTGTGGTGTTTTTGCATATTTTCTAGTGTTTTAAGCATTGGCACATAATTTCTGCCAAAAGTACCGATTAACTAAAGTTATGAATACATAATAACGTATCCGGGACATCGAAAAATTGCAAAACAGCATAATTTTTTTGGAACCACTGTTTTGCGTATCTGATTGCAGTGAATGAATCTAATTTTAAGCGTAAAATCATTAGGAGCAGTCTTCAAAAATTGTTTTGCGCATGCCCCGTTTCAAAACACGGCTTTACTTAAACGAGAAATTAAAATCGGAGTGAACAAATCGGTTCATAGAAAAATCGGAAAATATCATTTACGTTACTTAACACTACGTGCATGGACGCTTCATTCCGTAACTGTATAAATCGATTACCGTCTTGTTTTCTAAATAACGTTTTTACTACTTCATATTTTGATATATAGCCTCCGTGGTCGAGAGGTTAGAGTCGGTGACTTTCATCCAGTAAACGCTCTGTCGTGGGTTCGATCCCCGGGGATGCTTTATTTTTTAGTTTAGCGCGGAGGAAGGTTGTCTAGTACTGGTGTAACTCTCCAGGAACGATGGTTAGGAAACTACCCGCCTATATGACTAAAATACTGTTGGGAAAAGGCGTACAATGAAACAAACAAAAATATTATATGACCGAGTGAACCGTGTATTGAACCGATGTCTAAATAACGCAAAGGGAGATTTTTGGCGCAAATGGCACAAATTTTATCTCAAGTTTGATTTCCTTCTAATATTGTGGTTGGAGGCATGCAACTTTATATACTTTATGTTATTGTAATATCCTATTGTAACTCTATTATTTTTCAATCATTACTACTTCCTTTAAACTATCATTTTACAGAAAAGCCAAAAACTGTTTTAACTACCAATGGGTTGGTCCTCATCTATGTACGGTGTCCTTATCGTGCCATTTAGAATGTCGTCCGTCGCGTCTAAGGGTAGACACACGACAATGCGAAGTGACATCGCGACAATGCGAAGCGACGCTCGACAACGCGAAGCGATATGCGACAATGCGAAGCGACGCTCGACAGTGTCAAACGATATGTCGCACTGTCGCCTAGAAATGTCGCGGTAAAAAAGGGCGACATTTAAGAAATGTCGCTTCGTGTTGTCGAGTGTCGCTTCGCATTGTCGAGCGTCGCTTCGCGTTGTCGCGATGTCACTTCGCGTTGTCGCGATGTCACTTCGCGTTGTCGCATTGTCACTTCGCATTGTCGAGTGTCGAGGTTGGTAGAAGTGCATACCACGACACTCGACAATGCGAAACGACAACGCGACAATGCGATACGACGCTCGACAATGCGAAGTGACACTCGACATCGCGAAGCGACATTTTTAAAATGTCGAGTAAATGTCGCGTTATTTTTTATGATTTTTACACCGCGACGCTCAACATTGCGAAGCGACACTCGACAATGCGAAGCGACACTCGACAACGCGAAGCGATACTCGACAACGCGAAGCGACACTCGACAATGCGAAGCGACATTTGGAATAATATCGTATCGCATTGTCGTGCGTCTACCGGTGCTTGGTCAGAATTTACTAACTCACCGACAAACGGTGCGATCATGGAAGGGGTCGCACTAAACTGCTGACGAATTAGCTGACGATATAGAATATATAGGAAACTGCTGACCAGTTAAACAAAGAAGGATTATCGAAAACTGCTGACCAGTTAGATAAAGAAGGGAAAACAATGAAGGTGTCAAATAACCGTTGGTGATATTACAGGCGAGGTCGAGAAATACTTGATAAAATGTTTTTTCAAGATGTCAATATTACAAATGATACATATTAATTATAAAAAATTCAATTGATATATACTGTATATTTCTCAATTTATTTTGATATAATATTTTATTTAAGTACCTTAATGAATTTTCTTCTATGTGTTATATATTGGTTAAAATTTTAAAAATGTAGTCAAAATATGATGTACGAAAAATCATAATTTGTTTCAAGTATGTATAAAACTATGCATCATAGGTTAAAATATATACATGTACATATACGTAATGTATATTTTAAGGTGACAACGGAGTCAATTATCACTGAAAATACCTAAAATGAGATTTTTTGCTTAGTATATTTATCAACCTTTTCTGAACACATTCATGATTTAATTTTGGAAGCAGTTAGTCCAAAAAATGTGTTTTTAAACGTTTTAAAACGGTACCTGTACTATTTTTATCTGCTATCGCGTAACCTGTCAATTATCGATAACGCTCCGCCCCCTGTTGAGGCATCAATGAGGGAAATCGGTAGTTCCATATATGCGTGAATTACCGGTCCATACTGGTCCATACTACTCGTAATTCATGTATCGTACAAATACCGTACATCTTTTATGAATATCGACTACCTTTTATTTAGCCTTTTTTATAAAATAAGAAATTGTCGGCCAATGTACGTAACATAATGTATGAAACATAAATAATTAAGCATAGCGGCAAATCGCACGACCACGGGGTTGATTAAAAATATAGTTGCTAAAATATCCATAATGTGTGAAAATAATTTGTCTGTCCCGTTAATCTGATAGATATTACATTGAGTTTATGGACTTTTGTACGGATTCAAGGGCTTGCTTTACATTCAACCTCGTTTTCTAACAATGTCAAGTAAAACAACAACAAAAACAGACAACATTTTTTATGTGAACGCCTATATGACTTGTGGTAAGGTCTCCCTGTCTAAGGATGATTATTTCTCTATGAATCAATAAAAAAAGATAATAAAATAAATTATCAGTGAATGCTTTGAATAAATTGTTCGCTAGTAAATCGAACACAGTACTAATAAACCTGGGAGAAAGTTTGGAATTTATTGTATATCCCAGTAGAAACTGGATCTCTATGCCGTGCATAGATGATTTTCATGATAATAGAAGTCAAGAAGGTCAGATCATAATGATCGAGTGATAGCTTTTATTTCTATTAAAATATGTGAAGCATTTATATCAATTTGGAGGAAAAAATATATAAAATCCCGTTCTTATTTGTACATCTACCATGGACTTTAAAATACTGTCAGAAGCTCAGTTTTTTTGTTATTTTAATTTATATTTTAACGGAATTTCATACACGAGTACACAGATAGAGTGACACTGGTATAATATAATAATAATAATGCTGATGATAATAATAATAAACTTCAAATGTGAAACAATTAAATACCCCGCTAGCGGTGCACAAATACGTCCCATTTTCCCCCACCGAGTGCCTCAAATTTTACCGAAAGTCACGTGATATGTGCAACCGATACCAGACTAACGGTAAATCACGTTAAGATGTGAAGAAATTTCTGTTATAAACTGATATTAATCAGCAACTTTTTAATTGGTCAGATGTCACTGGGTCATAAAATGTTGTTAGTGTATGTTACCGCAACTTGTGACCCTCTCTGGTGCGATATTTGTGTATTATGTAATTATTTAGCGTGAAACGTAGGGGTCCGAGAGAGAACAGCCAATTTATGACACTTCGTTTGATGCGGATCGGACTAACTTTGAATCGGCATAACTTTTTTAATAATCAAGCAATTAACATGCGGTTTAAAGCACATGAAAGGGAATTCATTTACGGAGGGAACCGTGTCAGGGATTTTTGTTTGCTCAATCAGCGACTTAATTATCTTTAATTACGTAATATGTATGGTGAAAAAAGTCGCATAAAATGTTTGACGTTACGTAATATTTTTTTGAGAAAAGATAGACAAAATTTGAGACACGGTTCCCCAGATATTATAAGTATGTTTATTTTCCAAAAGTTTGATGACAAAAAAATAAAAAATGACTTTGATATGGCGATTTAAAATTTTAGGATTTTTATTAAAAATCAATCATTTACAAAGACATTTTTTTCAAATATGTTATTTTTTATGATGATCAACGACATTTAATGCACAAAGATTAAATAAATAACAATTATTACTAAAATAAGTTGGTTTAAATGACATTTATGTGATTACCACGGAAAGTGTCTGTTGTCACCTTAACAAAATATAATTATTATGTCGTATTTAGTGCAAATATGAAATAAAGTGATTTCTGTTTCCTTATTTGTTGTTCGTATAATTGTATAAGTAATATTGAACAAAAATAAATAATGTGCTAATTGTTATAGTTAATAAGCTTTTATTACATTATAAACAACATGTTTCCACAGATATCCATTAAACTGATAATTTATCGAGATCGATATGCCCCAAGGTCATATTAAAATCGATTTCACACGCGACGTGTCATTCTTGATTTATCTATGACAAAATACAATAAACAGTCAAAAATATGTTATTAAAATGCTGACCATATTGTAGAGTCTGCTGAAAAGTTAGATATATAGAGAAAAATATATTTAAATGCTACGAAATTGTTACTCATTATGCAAATTTAATATATTTTATAAAATAATGTCGACATTTAATTAAGTAAAAACACTGCTGACCAATTTAATGTTAATTCAAATTGATTTAAGCCGTAAAACTCTCTTATTCTATATGGTCAGCAAATTTAACGCTCTTTACATTCAGGCGAGAAAATGCTGACCAGTTAAACATATAGTAGAATCTGCTGACCAGTTAGATATATAGGGAAACTGCTGACCAGTTAGATATATAGAGAAAAATATATTTTGCCGTGAAATTGTAATTCATTTTATAATGTATGCAAATTCAATATATTTTATAAAATTATGTCGACATTTAATTAAGTAAAAACACTGCTGACCAATTTAATATTATTTCAAATTGATTTAAGCCGTAAAAGTCTTCTTATTCTATATGGTCAGCAAATTTAACGCTCTTTACATTCAGGCGAGAAAATGCTGACCAGTTAAACATATAGTAGAATCTGCTGACCAGTTAGATATATAGGGAAACTGCTGACCAGTTAGATATATAGAGAAAAATATATTTTGTCGTGAAATTTTAATTCATTTTATAATGTACGAAATTCAATATATTTTATAAAATTATGTCGACATTTAATTAAGTAAAAACACTGCTGACCAATTTAATATTATTTCAAATTGATTTAAGCCGTAAAAGTCTTCTTATTCTATATGGTCAGCAAATTTAACGCTCTTTACATTCAGGCGAGAAAATGCTGACCAGTTAAACATATAGTAGAATCTGCTGACCAGTTAGATATATAGGGAAACTGCTGACCAGTTAGATATATAGAGAAAAATATATTTTGTCGTGAAATTTTAATTCATTTTATAATGTACGAAATTCAATATATTGTATAAAATTTTGTCGACATTTAATTAAGTAAAAACACTGCTGACCAATTTAATGTTAATTCAAATTGATTTAAGCCGTAAAACTCTCTTATTCTATATGGTCAGCAAATTTAACGCTCTTTACATTCAGGCGAGAAAATGCTGACCAGTTAAACATATATAGTAGAATCTGCTGACCAGTTAGATATATAGGGAAACTGCTGACCAGTTAGATATATAGAGAAAAATATATTTTGCCGTGAAATTGTAATTCATTTTTATTATGTATGCAAATTCAATTTATTTTATAAAATTATGTCGACATTTAATTAAGTAAAAACACTGCTGACCAATTTAATGTTATTTCAAATTGATTTAAGCCGTAAAACTCTTCTTATTCTATATGGTTAGCAAATTTAACGCTCTTTACATTCAGGCGAGAAAATGCTGACCAGTTAAACATATACACATGTAGTAGAATCTGCTGACCAGTTAGATATATAGGGAAACTGCTGACCAGTTAGAAATATAGAAAAAAATATATTTTGTCGTGAAATTTTAATTCATTTTATAATGTACGAAATTCAATATATTGTATAAAATTTTGTCGACATTTAATTAAGTTAAAACACTGCTGACTTATTTAATATTAATTCAAATTGCAATTATTGCTTTTGAAAATACATTTTTTTTCCGTTACAAGATTTTTCTATTGAAATATCACTAACAAGAGATTTTGATAAAACTCATAACATCATAATTCTTTATAAAACATTAATTCAAATTTTTGCATATCTTTATAGGTATAAAAAGCTGTTTAAATATATCCTTTTAAAATCACGGATTTATATTACATGTAGTAATGTAAATCCGTGTTTAAAATGTATGATATTATGGTACTTTAAATGTATATATTAATTTAGTTTATAAACATAGTCATATAAATGCAAAAATTAAAAATATAATTAAAAGAATAAAAGTAATTTCCCATCTTTTTATTACCCCCTACGGCGTGTTTATATAACTTCACACCTTCAATGATTCCCTTCTTTGTGTAACTGGTCAGCATTTTCCGATAATCCTTCTTTATTTAACTGGTCAGCAGTTTCCTATATATCTATATCGTCAGCTAATTCGTCAGCAGTTTAGTGCGACCCCTTCCATGATCGCACCGTTTGTCGGTGAGTTAGTAAATTCTGACCAAGCACCGGTAGACGCACGACAATGCGATACGATATTATTCCAAATGTCGCCTCGCATTGTCGAGTGTCGCTTCGCGTTGTCGACTATCGCTTCGCGTTGTCGAGTGTCGCTTCGCATTGTCGAGTGTCGCTTCGCAATGTTGAGCGTCGCGGTGTAAAAATCATAAAAATAACGCGACATTTACTCGACATTTTTAAAATGTCGCTTCGCGATGTCGAGTGTCACTTCGCATTGTCGAGCGTCGTATCGCATTGTCGCGTTGTCGTTTCGCATTGTCGAGTGTCGTGGTATGCACTTCTACCAACCTCGACACTCGACAATGCGAAGTGACAATGCGACAACGCGAAGTGACATCGCGACAACGCGAAGTGACATCGCGACAACGCGAAGCGACGCTCGACAATGCGAAGCGACACTCGACAACGCGAAGCGACATTTCTTAAATGTCGCCCTTTTTTACCGCGACATTTCTAGGCGACAGTGCGACATATCGTTTGACACTGTCGAGCGTCGCTTCGCATTGTCGCATATCGCTTCGCGTTGTCGAGCGTCGCTTCGCATTGTCGCGATGTCACTTCGCATTGTCGTGTGTCTACCCTTAGACGCGACGGACGACATTCTAAATGGCACGATAAGGACACCGTATCTATGAGATAATTGTACTGTTTGTAGCCATCGGCTCGGAAACCAAATATCTGAAAGATACAGCATGTACACATTTACTGCATAGAAAATTTATTCAAAGAAAATATATATTTACTAAGGTACTAACACGTAATTTTCACGTTTATAGTAATTGTTAAAGAAACGAAAAAGTTTAGAGTGTATACATGAAAATAGATAATTAGCACTTAGATTGAAAGTCATACCTGCACTTTTCTCGACTGAATGAAAAATATGGGTCCCTTTTCTTGTGCATGATGTGGCAACTTAACATACTGACTGACGTCAAACGTATAATGTACGTCATTTGTAGAAAAGTTATCATCGGCAGCCTGGTTGTGTTGTTCCCGATTTACAAACATTGATTTTGATTTTTCTACAAGTTCCATGTAAAGGTCACGTTCCTTTCTTACTTGCAGCACATGTTGATGGTATTTCAAGGTTGCCTCTATCTTGTCGTTTTCACCCTGGGCAAGCTTAATATCCTGTTTACAGACCTCACAGGCTTTACACACATCCTCTTTCGGCGAGGATATTTTATATAGGGCACACACGTTTCCCATATATCTTTAAATGTTGATAAACCAACTTCCCAACTTCCGTACAGCGTGAAACGTAATCACTGTGCACTGAATGCATTACATCAGACGACGGTAAATATATAGGGGCCTCATCACCCCCCCCCCCCCCCCTTAGTACTGCAGGCTGAGGCAATCCCTCCTAACTCGCGTAACTCAGTATACCAGTTTATTTAATTTTACCCATGCAATATGGTGCTATTTCAGTCAAATATATTTCATATTTTTTTAAAATAAATATGAAATATAAATATGAAAGTGGGTGGAGTTAAAACTCATATTTATTTTAAGGGACTTCTTTCGCCGGTTTGTTTGAAAAATCTGATGAATACAAAACAACTTTTTCTTGAATTTTGTTTTGAAAACTATCTAGCATGATAGAAAATGGTCTAACTAAGAAAATTAATCCGAACACCAATATCTTTAATTCAGTAATCAACGCTGTACAGACGTGTTAAGAGTTTTTTTACATGACGTCACAATGTAGCGCCAAACAGCGCGTGCTTACGCATATATTACTGCGCGCTGTACAATAGCAGTTGGTAGCAAGCAAGGGAATTCGTTACCATTTTCTTTGATAATGAAATTAAATAAAAAGTTTTTTTTTTTATGTTTTTCGTGAAATATGGTATATATTTTCACTCAACATGATAAAATGCCACATATTTTCACTCGCCGTACCGGCTCGTGAAAATATGTGGCATTTTATCATGTTTCATGAAAATATATACCATATTTCACGCAAACGAAAAAATATCCTCTTAATAAACTTAACTGCATCTTTAATTACGTCTGGAGGTTAGGCATTCTGTATGACTGCGCACAGTTTTCTTCCATATTGCGTCTGATATTTCTCAGTTGCCTGTCTTTTATATTAAATACCACCAGAATGATTTCAAGGCACACTTTTACTCCATCAATAAACATTCATAACGGGAGCGTTTGCGTCTACTTTACATCTTATGTCAGAGCTTATTTTTTAAGGGTGCCCATTATTAGCATTTCCTTCTCATTTTTGTCATTTCCCATAGATTAAGAATATTTGCTTCGATCAGAGGAAAGAAAAGTTACTGAATCAGTTTTAGTACATTTACAGCCAGTGTCATAAATGTGTTTCAGATTGTCGATGCTCTGCGGATCATCACTATTTTGGTACGTGTCAGCATTACCTTGATTGTCTGCATTAACAGAATCCAAAACAAGACCAGCTGTAAAATATATGTTGAGATGTGACTCAATGGATATATAGCTGGTGCCTCTATAGCTTAATTTTCACTTTCATTCGGGTGGTTACAGAATTACATGTGTCTGACTGATGTGATAAACCGAAACTTGACAGTTCTAAGATCATCCAGCTCATGTAAAAAAGAAAAAGAAAAAAATAATCTCATTACATAATATTGATAAGAAGTTACCTTTATTTTTTAAATGTAATTTAAAAAAGGGCGGCAGTTATGAGAATCGAACCCACGACCATTGAAAAATTTATATGGTTGAAATCTGCACCATGTAATAGAAACTCTGCCTTTGTTATTGTATTTTATGTCATGCAGCATGTTAAGAAACGTGGTCATGTACCAATAATAGTAAAGGTTGATGCAGGGGTTGAAAGCTGTACGTAATAGAACCTTCAGATCGCATTCAGATAGTATGTCAGAGAAAATTCTGTTGGGAGATCAAGTGCAAATCAATGAATTGAAATGCTTTGGATTTTTTTTCTCGAGAAACTTTACTTTTTATTGGTGTAACCTCTTTAAAGATTAGATTGGTTAAACCTATATGATAATACAGTTCAGTTGCATATCGAATGTCTTAGATTATGGCATGTTAAACGTTGCATTATTCAATATATTTAATTTTTGGTCTATAACCACTATCTATATTGTATAACTCTAATTTTATATGTTATACTGTATCCTACTAAAATTTTTTGTTCGTCAAAATCCGAGCCATAATATGGCCGTTCACTACTGAATTTTACTTTATGTTTGAGTGTTCTACCGGAAACACCTAGTGAGACTGGAGCTCACATGTGTACGTTTCCAACTTATTACACGCACACTTTTGCAATTCACTGCCATTTTTGCTTACACTTTGACGTGGGGACGCCACTTTTGCTCATTTTAGGTTAAAACTCGTACGTTGTATGCAAAACGGCCCCTTATTGCACCAGCATTACATCATATGTATTATACATGCACCAAAACAACCATAATTTGGAATTTTTGAAAATTGTTATTGCCTTTTCATAGTAGATTTGACCAAAAAAAAATGATTACAATGCAGACGACGGTGGATTAGATTGCAACGCAGTGCGGTGGTCCCGATACCATTAATGTCAATTGTGAGGGTTTAACTTGACATAACGCATTTTTTAATTTAGAACAATTCTTTTCTTATGTTGACATCAGAGAAACGCTTTCTTGTAGTGTTTAAAACAATATGATTATATATTACTAGCTGCCGGTAAAACTGCACTCCAGTTAACGCACCATGACTGTATACATATACATGTACGATTGAACTATGACAAAAGTCCCCAAACTATGATACAAGTATAATTGGTGTCCTCAGCATGGTAATATAACACAGTGACATTCAAAACTGAGATTGATTTTTAAGAAACATGTTATGTTAATCTTTACAGAATTTCTTCTTTTATATGTTTGTTGCTCAAGGCCTTTTAAGTCCCAGGTTGAACGTAAACTATTCTACTTAAGGAATAACAATGGAAGGAAAATGGAAGTGCAACTTATACATCTATTTGCATAAATAATCATATTATTTTAATCAAACTAAAGAAACACGTTTCTCTGATGTCAAAGTAAGAAAAGTGTTGTACTCTATTGAAAAATGAGTTATGTCAAGTAAACCCTCATATTGACAAATGCACTGCGTTGCAATCAAATCGACCGCCGTCCGCGTGGTAAACAATTTTTGTCAATTCTTCCATAAAAAAGGCAATAACAATTTTCAAAAGTTACAAAATATGGTTGTTTAGTGCATTTATCATACAAACCATGTAATGCGAAGGATTCTAATGCGAAATACATATGCGCGTGCGCACGTAATAGCTAGCGCGTGCGCACGTGATAGCAACGCATGGTCACGGAAAAGCTATCGTGTGAGCACGTAATAAATAAGAAAATTCTATGTCCCCTTGATGGTACTATGGTCAAAGACGATGTTACGATGGTGAAAAAACGATGTTCAATACGATATGATGAAACTGCGATTGCATGATGATGAAAACGCGATATTATTTTCTCTATAGTGTCATCGCATCATCGTGATTTCACAATCTTGTTTAGTTTAATCATATTTTATTGCTTTTACATTTTATACAAAAACAGATACATTGTCACATGTAAACATTCTACAAAACAGTAACGAATACATTTACAGTTATTACATGGATATTATAGTTATAATAAAAAAGCAATCTTGTCATCGTGTTTTAATCATCGTACCATCTACGTACCATCTCAATTTCACCTTTGTACCATTGTGCATAGCTGTTCAGGGAGACAAAATAAACGGAACAGCGTAATCGGTTGATATTGAATGATATAATATCGTGACTCGTTTCGCATCTCGCCGAAACATCTCGCGAAATCTCGCGTCTCGCTTCGCATCTCGTGTGAGCACGTAATAAATAAGAAAATTCTATGTCCCCTTTATGTCACCTAAGATACTACCTTGTTTTTGCTAAAAATATTTCTAGTGCCATAAAGCATTTATAAAACTTTAAGTTTCTAAGGTAACAATAGTTTAAGAATATCGAAAACATATCTAATGTCAATTTATTACATTTGTAGAGGTAAAAAATAAAAATTGAAAAGTATTGTTTAGATGAGAATATATATCTGACTAGAGCTATACGTAAGGTGATAAATAACCCCACTATGGTGGGCTTTACCTACGAAACGATTACTTTTTGATAATCCATAATTCAATCGAACGAAGGTATTTCGTTTTTTGTTGGATTTTGTTGTTAATGTTGTTTTTTTTTTTTTTGGTTTTTGTTGTTTTTTTTTTTTTTTTCGAAATGGTAGAAGGACTCATGCATGTCTGCAATAAAACATTTTAATTAGTCTTAAGTAAACACAGCTTTGTTTATAAATTCACCTTTAAGAACAAGATAGATGCAAAACTGTATGTATCAAACAGAGACAGTCCATTCCTTAGGAATAAGGCTTTCATTGTTGTATATATAGATTAATAGTATTTCTATACCATGAACTACCAAACATTCCACATGCTTTGAAAGTGGTCGGTTTTCAACCAGTTTTCTTTATAATTTGATCTGGTATGTATAAAAAATGAAAGCTGTCACTATTAGATCATCTTATATACATAACATTGAAATTTAAATCTGTTCCAAATAAAGAAGTAGCACTTGGTGGCACATTCAGAATAAAAAAGTTTTAACAGGTTTAGTAATTTCATGTGGACAGAACTTAGATAATAGCTATCAACTTAGCACATTTTCACAATGAGGCAAACACTGTTGCTGACCTGTCGCACGCATGCCGCAAAAAGGAAGGAAACACGGTAACAGAATGGAATTTCTTGGTCTATTCATGCATATGGTACATATGTCTGGCTGTACTGGTTCTAGGTCTGCCCGAAAAGTAATCTGTTCCATAAAACACTTCAATGAGACTAAAGACAAATCATTGAACTTTCAGTACCTGTTTATTTTTATGAGCACGACAATCAGTAAGGATTGATTTGAGACATTTTCGTTTCCTGTACATTTTAAAGCACTGAAAATGATTACTTTGGCTTTCAAAGTTTTATGATGACTTTGTGAAGATAAAATGAAGTACAAGAGGGCCATTATGGCCCTGAATCGCTCAGCTAGCTGCTCTAAGGCATAAGGGCAAATACCAGATTTATATTACCCCCAAATAGAGGTTCTCATTAAGATTATTGTGTTCAAGTTAGACTAAAATATTCTCATTGATATCAAAGATAGGTGTAAATTTGAAATGTTGACAGTGACGGAAACTA
>NW_026861206.1:0-33931 GCF_026571515.1 Ruditapes philippinarum | reverse complement strand
ATAGGCCCCCGGAGCGGGGCCAGTTTAAACCCCAGGGCTTTTATTTGAGCAAACTGGAAGACACCCATTAGAAGATGTTTCATGATGTTAAGTTTTTACTACACACATATAATGAAAAACAATACCTCCGCCCCCCCCCCCCTTTGGCAGGGCCAATTTAAACCCAAGGGCTTTTATGTGGACAAACTTGGTAGACACCAACAAAAAGATGTTTCCTGCTTAAAATCTAACCTCTAGCTCATTGGGTTTTTTAAAAGAAGATTTTTTAAGTTTTTACTATACACATAATTAGTTAAAAACAATGACACCTCTGGGATGTGGCCAGTTTTAACCCCAGGGCTTTTATTTGAACAAACTTTGTACACACTTACTAGAAGATGTTTCATTCTTAATATCTAAACTCTAGCTATTTGGGTTTTTTCAAAGAAGAGTTTTAAGTTTTTGCTATACACATATAAGAAAAATCAATGACCCCCGGGGCGGGGCCAATTTTGACCCCAGGGCTTTTAATTGAACAAACTTTGTAGACACCCATTTAAATATGTTTCATGCTAAATATCTTAGTTCTAGCTCTTTGGGTTCTTTAAAAGAAGATTTTTTAAGTTTTTAATATATGCATATAGGGAAAATCAATGACCCCCTGGGGCGGGGCCAATTTTGACCCCAGGGCTTTTATTTGAACAAACTTGGTAGACACTCACTAGAAGATGTTTCCTGCTTAATATCTAAACTCTAGCCATTTGGGTTTTTTCAAAGAAGATTTTTTAAGTTTTTGCTATACACATATAAGGAAAATCAATGACCCCCAGGGTGGGGCCAATTTTGACCCCAGAGCTTTTATTTGAACGAACTTTGTAGACACCCATTAGAACATGTTTCATGCTAAATATCTTAGCTCTAGCTCTTTGGGTTCTTTAAAAGAAGATTTTTTAAGT
Source organism: Ruditapes philippinarum (assembly GCF_026571515.1). Taxonomy (NCBI): domain Eukaryota; kingdom Metazoa; phylum Mollusca; class Bivalvia; order Venerida; family Veneridae; genus Ruditapes; species Ruditapes philippinarum. Next base: position 32,996 of record NW_026861206.1, on the reverse strand, counting down.
TTTTACTATATGCATATAGGGAAAATCAATGACCCCCTGGGGCGGGGCCAATTTTGACCCCAGGACTTTTATTTGAACAAACTTAGTAGACACTCACTAGAAGATGTTTCATGCTTAATATCTTAACTCTAGCTATATGGGTTTTTTCAAAGAAGATTTTTTTATTTTTTGCTATACACATATAAGGAAAATCAATGACCCTCGGGGCGGGGCCAATTTTGACCCCATGGCTTTTATTTGAACAAACTTTGTAGACACCCATTAGAACATGTTTCATGCTAAATATCTTAGTTCTAGCTCTTTGGGTTCTTTAAAAGAAGATTTTTTAAGTTTTTACTATATGCATATAGGGAAAATCAATGACCCCCTGGGGCAGGGCCAATTTCGACCCCAGGGCTTTTATTTGAACAAACTTTGGTAGACACCCATTAGAAGATGTTTCATGCTAAATATCTTAGCTCTAGCTCTATGGGTTCTTTTAAAGAAGATTTTTTAAGTTTTTAATATATGCATATTGGGAAAATCAATGACCCCCTAGGGCGGGGCCAATTTTGACCCCAGGGCTTTTATTTGAACAAACTTGGTAGACACTCACTAGAAGATGTTTCATGCCAAATATCTAAGCTCTAGCTCTTTGGGTTTTTTAAAAGAAGATATTTAAAGTTTTTTCTTTTGGTTGCCATGGCAACCAGAGTTCTGCATGGAATTAAATTCTTTGAACAACTTTTAAAGGTGACCACCAAAGGAACAGTCCTGTGAAGTTTGGATGAAATTGGCTTAGTGGTTTATGAGGAGATGTCATTTAAAGTAAAAGTTTACGGACAGACAACGGACGGACGGACGCCGGACGAAAAGCGATCACAAAAGCTCACCCTGTCACTTTGTGACAGGTGAGCTAAAAAAAAAATATATAAAAAAAAATACAACATTTTTTTAGCACTAACCTTTATCATGAGACAGTTTACATATTAAATTAGAATGTTCAACAGAAGTAGTAATAGTGTATTTTTTTTGAAAATCTGCTTTTAAGCTTACAAAATATGATTTGTAAATTCAAAATAGACTTGTTTAAAATGTTTGTTTGTTTGGTTTTCAATTGCATCAACATTTTAAAGCAGCATGTCTGTAGATTCCTGCTAATTTTCATTTTTTGAAAATGTGTTTAAAAGTAAAATACAACGATGAAAGTAATTTACACAATTGCCATAGGCACTTACAATCCACGTAAATTACCAAAAAGAGGTCAAAATATGCAAAAATTGCCCTTACTAAGTGCAAAATCAGTTTTTAATCGCACATAACATTTAAACTGCCTTTCTTAAAATCGTTTTAAATTTTTGCATTCTTTTAATATATTTGGCTCATCTGGAGGCATGAAACTTTTAAAGGTTGTATGGTAATTTCTCGATTTCTCGACTTAATCATTTCAGAAAGTAAATATGTTGGCACATGTTTTTGTCATTTTCTGACCTTTTTCATTTCATAAATTTAATTTAAAATAAAAAACAAAAACCTTAGTGAACAATATAGTTTTAAAATTAAAATGAACACAGCAAATAAATTAAAGGACGGAATAAAAATTAAACTTCACGGTCTTTTGACTTTACAATTTCATCTTACATAATTATAAAATATAAAACAAAAATGTCTCAGAAAGTTATCAAAGATAATTTTTTTTAAAACGATCAAGTTTATCAACAAAATTCCATAATATACATGTATATATAATAAAATAACACAAATTGAAGGACAGATCAATCAAAATAATAAAAACACTGTATTTTCTCGTCATAATATTACCACATGAAGAAATCAATATTAAATATATTTTGTCATGGATTTCATTTTTTCAAAATGATAAATACAGCATAAGAAAATAAAACAACTTTTCAGATTTTTACAGACACTTAAAACCGAATAAAATAAAATAACTTTTTTTTGTCTTTGAATGTACTTTTAATCCTTAACCTGTTGAATTGACTGAATGGACTAATCCAGCGTCTTTTTATGGACCTGTCCATTATCATTATTTTAGGGGTAACCAAATGAAAATTAAAATTTGAAGTCATCCAACAGTATGGAGCCATATGCCACATATTTACAGCCACCCAGATAGGGGGATTTGTCTTTAAAAAGCAGGGGTTAATGGACCAAAAAAAAAACAACAATAGGATTTTTGAAGTCTAGTGATACTGCACACAAATTTCTATGAGATTGCTGGAATTACAATTCAAAACATCATTTAATATAAAAATTTGTAAAATGTAAAAAATATAAATATAAATAGATGAAAATTTAAATAATGATATGTATTCATGTAAAAGATGGCTAAAATGTTTCTATCACAGATGCATATATGTTACAGAGATATAATATATTGTTCCCACATAGATAAATAAAGTAAATATTGATATAAAAGCAAATTTTAATGCAAATTAATAAACAAAAATATGTGCCTACAAAACATACAATTTTACATGAAATAAAATAAGAAGACTCAGTACAAAGAAAACATCGGCCATTTAATATAACACTTAATTTATAAGTAAAGGACATACACTTACAATTGAATAACACAAAAAAGCATATTACAGCCAAAATTTATGATATTTTTTTTTCTTAATGATATAATTTTTTTTAAGTATCAAAATTTAAACATGCTCATTGCAATTCAAAAATGTATGGCATTTAATCCATCAGTACAAAAGTTGCCTTTTTAATATTTTACCTGTTATAAAGCTTGAAATAAATCTTTTCCAAAATTTTAACATGTCTTTATAAATCAGGGAACTTGGAGATTATTACCAAAAAACACACATATTTCCTCTGAATGCATGTTTTTGACATATCTAGAGTCATTTGTACATAATTTCCTAAACTGAACTGGCCATTTACCTTTTATACTTAAATTATATTGAGACAATGACTTGTAAAGTATATATAAAATCATAAAATTAAAATTCAACAACATTCCTAAATTTATATATCAGCTTTACTGTAAAATATTAATTTCACACCTCATAAAATCTAACCAATTAAACTCTTTTTCACCATGTGAAATCATCATTGGAAGCAATGTAATCAATTTAAACCACACTTTATATCTTGAGTCCAAACATCCACATATCAAATCTGTATTGTCCTCCATTTAACCTAATTTTCAATTTCCCTACCTAAAAAAATCCATGTCAAACCCATTATTATTGTACAGTGTATTCCCTCTGCAACATTTTCATTTTCTGAGTTTAAAATACTCCATATCAAATCTATATTGTATTCGAAGAAGAAAAGTTCTGTCAAAGTTACTAAATTGGAGGTGTAAAATAAATGAAGAAAACAGAATACATTGTTGAATACAATATATAGATAGATTTTATTAGTAGAGTACACAGTTTCAAACCTATATTGGACTCATCTCATCCGATATAGGTTTCACAGCTGGATACTCAACCAGTAGAACACAAAACTGTATTTGTAATATACAATAGCCTCATATTATCCATCATCCATTACCAAAGAACATATTTATATAAAAATCTATCAGAAATAACTATCTATAGAATTACAAAATAAAACAATTGGCAATAAATTATTAACAATCATTGTGATTAAAAATCTACTTCCATTTACATTCATAAAAAATCAATTATTCCCTCTAATACTAATAATTTAATATCATGTGTATGTCACTGTCATGGAAACAAAGAAAAATTCTACCAGAAATGTAAAATGGTTAAATGATGGTTATACACAGACTGTGATATTTGAAGATATATATCAGGAAATTGATACTGACTTGTCCTTATGAGATTTATCTGAATGTGTACATGTACTTGATATTGTGATATATATCATGTAGTTAATATATCATTTTAAGATATATATATATCTCAACACAGAATGGATGCTATGATATATATCAGAAAGGTAATTTATTCTTGTAAAGTATATCTGAACATAGAATGGTTATGCTATATATCAGAAATGTGATATATATTTGTTAATTCCTGTTCTAAAATAATTAAATGTATTGTGATATATATATCAGGAATGAGATATATAACCATAGTCATATCTGACTGTAAGACCTTCTGGTTTTAAAAAATATATAGACAGAGTGTATATCTTTCCAATATCATTTTTAACAATCCCAAGGTGTGATATATATCAGAGAGGTGATATATCCTTGATTTGTCTATTGTTCGCTTACTACTTTGCTATCAGAAATATCAGCACAGTGACATCTTGAAGTACAGATTCTGATTACACAAACTTATTAGTCTGTGATATATATCAATATATCAGGAAGATGATATATATATATATATTTTTAATTGTCTGTCTCTAAATCATCTAGGTGTTGTGATATATATCAGGAAGATGATATCTTCTTATGTAGCCATCATCATCTACATCTTTGTGACGTCTCAAAGCTCTGGAAAAATATATCAGAAATTGAAAATTACTTTTAATGATAATGATATATGAAACATATATCAGTAATGGTGCAAACTTTATTGGTTATTTATGAGTTTAACATAACAGATATTAGACATATAATTTCAGATAATGATAATCAGGTTATCTCATTCTAAGCTTTACGAAATGTACAAAAATTTCTTAACTAGAAAGAAATAAAACACTTATTTACATTTAATAACAAAATATTTTAATAACAATTTTTTTCTGTATAAAGAACAAAACATTTTGTGTTTCTGTGACAGTGATAAAATAACAGAAATAAATGAAATAAATGTTATTGACTAGCAATCTGAATACTACATAGGTACCTCATTAGCACTTCACTGCAAAGATTTTACACACATACATGTAGGAGTGCATAATTATATAAGGATATTCAGCAGCAAACATTAAAATGGTATTATTATTAATATCAAATTTAAGAAAAAAATGGAAAGGAAATATGTAAATAAAATCAAGTCTCTGCTCAAACTTTCATTTATATATAATGTCTTGAAAGAATTATGTTCCAAGTGAAATTCCAGAGAGAAAAAGCTCTATTCTGTGATCAGTATAGTATGTAATGTTGGTTAATTTTGATACATATTGTAAATCTTTCAAGAAATTATTTTTTTTTGACTCTTGAAAAGTTAACCAGTCAAAATTTCAAAAGAAACCAATAAAATTTAAGACCAGGCATTATACCTTCAAGATTTGATGGGTTCATTCAAATCTTAAATATAAAATTTGACCAATGGATCATCTCCTTTGGCTGGGAGACTCTATTTTTTTGTCATTAAAAAAACCCTGTCAATTTAACCCAAAGTAGATTATGTAAGTGAGTAAACCCAACCAATAAAAGTGGAGGAAAGTAAACCATGTGATTAATCACAAGAACCAATGAATAACTGTGTGATGAATGATGGATTGTCTGCAGGTATCATAAACAATGGAATTATTTGAATTAGTTTATTAATAAATCTAATGAAAAAACCTATAACCAGACAAAAGAAAACAAACAAAGCATTTTAAAAGGTATATCTTATAATCTAATTTGCTTTTCAGGATCAGAAAAAGATGTATATAATATATTTTGAAGACCTAAGGAAAAAATGTTCATACATAATTCCATCCTTTCTGTTCGATTACGTAAAGGTCCTTATTCTAGACTGAAAATTAAGGAAAAAAACTAACTGCAACACATAGGTTTATTACTTAGGAACTCAAAAAATGAATTAAAAACATTTCCATAAACTTTTATGAACATTTAAAATTTAATTTTCATTGTACTTTAAATTTATATAAAAACAGTTTATTTTTTATATACTAGTATATAAATTCACAAATAGAAAAAAATTAAAGTAGTTTTTTTTTCCTAATTATTTTTTTTACATGAAATGGTTTTTTTTGCATAAAATTACAAATCTGTGAAGCAAAGGTTTAAGCATATTGCCTTGGAGGGAACACTAGCATAATTAGAGGTAAATATATTAGGAAAATGTTCACCTTTGATCTCACTGATACTACTGAGAATAAAAACAATGTAATATTATTGAACAGACAGGGTTGAATTAGATGTATAGATATAAAATATTCCAAATTTTAAAGTAAATTGAAAAAAAGAAAAACAAAAACAAGAGCCATGGCAGCTTAAATGCTCCCCAATTAGGTTTTGGACACAGAGAAACTACTTCTTGTTGATATCTCTTGTAGTTTCAGAGTTATGTCCTGAGGACAAATTTGGGAGTCAAAAATAGTAGGTAGATGCTATGGATCTCATTGACTAGTAAATAAAAATTTATATAAAAATTTAGTTCAAAAACTGATTTAAATTCCTAATAAATTTAGAACAACTTAACCTGTCACCGCACAATATGTGCATTTGAAAGAAAGCAATAAAACAATCTAATAAATGCAAAAATCATTATTTAAATGTTATAAAAATCATGTTCGGGCCCTTTAAGTGAAGACTTACAAAAAAAATGAAAAATTTATTCATTTTTGAGGCATATTATGGGCCTTTAATTATGTCAAGTATACAACCAGCTATTCCAGAAGGCACATCTAGGCTCTATATATACTGCAGATGATAGCCCAATATTTGTATTTTGATAATTATTTGAATTACCCTGAATTTTCTAATGGACTGTTCCAAATTCAAAGCTAAGCAAATCCATTACATAAATTTACCAGATTTAAGGTAAAAGACATGCAGTTAAACACATATATTACACAAGTGGAAAATATTAGCATGATTATATAAAAAAGCAAAGGGGAAGAACCTGAAATCAAATTCAAACAACTCAGAGACCGAAACATTTTTATAAAATTTTCAATTTCAATTCCATTTAACATGAATGGTACAAAGCATAGGCTATTTTTAGGGACAGCTAAAAAATACTTCCTTTCAGACAATTAAATTTATCAACTAACTGAAGAAAGTCAGGAGTGAGCTGCGGTCACTAGTGATGGTTCTATATATATATATATATAGTGAAGAATGTACAGGTGGCATTTCTGGGAAAAATATAGCATTTTTAGGGGAAAATATACATAAATTATTTTGGGCTTGGGGAAACAGCCTTTAATCCCCTGTATAATATAGGGTGGATAAAACACTGGCCAAGGAATGATGCGGTGGCTGAACTGTGCTGTGGCTGAACAGTGTGCTGAGGTAAATTCAACAGGCTTACTACCGTGATCCGAAGAACTAAACAGTAACGTTACCAACGCCTTCATCAAGTCATCCATTTATCAGGACTATAAGTCAACCTCAGCAGAATCCTCCAATTTTAAAAAAATTCAAAATAAGAATACCATCAAAATCATTAAATTACAACTGAACATAATTATGTTTCTTTTTCTTACAATTGCTTGAGTGAACTTTCTCAACAATATCTTACTGACAGAAAAGACAAACCATAAGAGGTATCATTCATATATGGAAGCCAATGGTGATCAATCTGGTTACATTATTAGTAATATAGAGGATATTTGCTTGTTGTGCATGTAAGATTGAAATATAATTTCACTGAGTGAACACCAGATGCAATATTTTCACGAGTGGCATAGCCACAAGTGAAAATATAATAGCTGGTGTTCACGAATGAAATATATTTCAATCTTATATGTAAAACAAATAAATTTTCTTTTTATTTCATGCTTTTTAAGTGATTTTAAGTATTTTTAACTGATTTTGCTGCGTAATGTCGCGCATTCTCCTTTTTGAAGTCATCACATTACGACGTCACATCATCAATTTTGAATTATAAAACACTGGAAAGCATGAAATAAATACATGTATAAATTATACAATATCAAAACAAAAGTAAAACAATCAATCCAATCTTAAGTTATTAACCTAATATTAAGCCAAACATTTAGGCCAAAACTAATACTGACAACTCAACATCTATCTGACAACCAGTTACTTAGCTGACAAAGATAAAGCTGTTGATAAAGCTTACACAATTTGATTTGATTGTTACATTTGATATGATTTGATTTGGTTTGAGAGGTTAATTGACCAACTAGTCTTGCTTAAGGTTAACAAGAGCGATCAGTAATCACATGTGTCGCCTCATAATGGCCAATTTCATGTTGGGACAAGTTTTGTGACAGACAGACAGACGGACAGTGCACAACTAGACTTGGTACTGATCATTATTGTAAAGTTTGAATAAAATTGCACCAGTAGTTTTTGAGGAGTAGTCTGGACAAGCTTTTGTGTATCTGGCAACACACAGAAAAAAAACACCTTTTTATCAAAGGGCCATAACTAAGCCAAAATCATTCAACCGGAAAACCGGTGCAATATGCGCAAGGACTTGAGCTACAGATCAATCCTGTAAAGTTTCATTGAAATTGCATCAGTGGTATAAGAGAAGTAGTCCGGACAAACTTTAAAAATAAAAATTATTAAAGGGCCATAACTCTGACAAAAATCATTGAACCGGAAAATGCTGACAATATGCACAACTATACTTGGTACTGATCATTCCTGTAAAGTTTGGATGAAATTGCACCAGTAGTTTATGAGGAGTAGTCCGGACAAGCTTTTGTGTATCTGGCAACACACAGAAACACCTTAGTCCGGACAAGTTTTGTGACGGACGGACGGACAGACGGACGGACAGACAGACGACGGAGAAGTGATCCCTATATGTCGCCACTACTCCGTAGAGGCGACACAAAAATCAGTCTGATTAGCTGACAAACATATACATTTATATAATTATACCTTACACATAAGTCTGACAATTCTAGTAAGCTGACACACTGGTTTGGTAATCTAAGCTAATTACCAAAATAAATCTGGTTAATAGTATAAACATGCAATCTGGTTTAATAAGTAAACTGGCAAACCAGTTTGGTGCTCTGACAAACAACTCTAATTAGCTGACAACCAGTCTGTTATGACAATTAACATACATGTATCTGGAAAGCTAGCTAACTTGAATAGATATGTAAGCTGTGAAATTCAGTATAATACCAGTCTGATGATCTTATATTTGATCATGCAAACTGGATATTCAAACAAATGGCAAATAGGTGGATATACTTTGTGAATAAACTGGCTAATAAAGAAATAAATAAATAAATAAAAAAAAAAAAAAAAAAAAAAAAAAAATAATAATAATCATACAGTCAATAAATTATGGCTTACTACAAATAATTTGCATGTTAGTTTCCATAGTCATCACTGTTTAACCTATATAGATAAAGGTAAAAAAAAGGAAGAAATTAATACCATTAAATATTTGGCAGCAAGCTCTTTATATATTTTCATTGCCTAGTTAAATATCATTTTACCAGTTTTGCAGCTCTAAAAGCCTCAACAGACGGTAGGATTTTGAAGTACAACACCAATTAAATCTAAGATGTACAAGCAAATCTTAATGTGTGAAGGCTACTATTTCTTGATTTCGGAAACCTTTGTAAGGGATAGGACATCTTCTATTTTGAAAATCTTGTCGTACCGATTTTTAAAGACCTCCCACAATGACAAGTAACAGATAAGCAAATTATCTCCTGATAATGGATGTAATGAATGAAATTCCAGAACAATTAGGGCTAAAAGGTAAACAAAGTAGTAAGATGGGGTAAAAATGATGTTGAAAAACTCTTCAGGAGACCCAAAGTTGTGTTGTGTTCGAATCCCAAATTATTCCGAAAATGATTATGTCACGGTATTGAATTGTTCTCTAATTACATGAATTTGGGGAGGGGAGGTAATTTGTAGGCGGCCACATAGCTTAGTCAGTAGAGCCACAGTACGGTATTCCGAGGGTCCCAGGTTTGAGTCTCAGTCAGGCTTCACATTAAAAAAAAAATATATATATATTTTTTAATGGATGTGTTTCAATCATTACTCATGGCGAAAAAAAGTATTAAGTTAGAAAAGTATGTAAAGAATCAATGTAAAGGGATCCTTTTCAGGGGAAACCTCAGAAGATTCTTACAGTATAGAATTACCGTCTGAATGCAAGTGTTGTATAGCTTTGAAAATTGTACATCTTATCTCTAATTAGTGCTGTACAACTAAATCCTACCGTCTGTTGAGGCCTTAAGCTGCTACATAATAGAGTTATCATTGGACTACCACATTTATAATTCTGGCAATTACTTTTTATTTCAAAAAGAAAAATATTAAATTAATTTCTTGCATCTTAAATTTCATTAAATCACTATATGTTGGTTGTATGCTGACAGAAAAGCTGATAATAATTGGCAAAACCAGCCCCAAAAAAACACCAGACAATAAATATTGTGCAATATGCATGCAGTGATTGCCATTTAATGTATTGGTTAAAAGCGAGTACAGAAGCATGACCTTCAACTTTGGGTGATTAAAATATCTAATTTAGAAGATTAACTCTAAAATACATTATAATTCAGTGTAATTTATCTTACAAGAGAAAAAAAAATCTACCACTATGACCAAACTTTTACCTTGAACCTTAAAGTATAAAACAGGAAGCACAAAAATTGTGACCTTGACCTATATCCAAAAATATTTTCTAAAAATCTCACTAACTGATTGGTGCAACCTTGACCTAATGTATAGCTTTTACCAATGACAAAAAATAACAATAAAGAAAACTTTATATTACTTATATAAAATAATGAATACAATCTTATAATGCAGAAAAAAAGAAATATCACAACAGGTAAATGCATCTTCTTTGTGTGATAGCAAGAGATGGAACATGTTGATTTGAGTATAAGTTTGCAATAATTTATACATTTACTCAGAAGTAACACTCCTGGTGCTTAATTGAGTGCAATAAACCTGGTGATATATTCATATTTGATTGTTTAGGTCACAATAAATGATACAGTGATTTTGTTTTCTCACTGTGATTCTAGGATAACAGAAAATTTGTCTTAAAAAAGTTTTCTTTGTCTTTTCATACACTAGTAACGTTCTCTGAATGAGTGAAAATGGAATACCATGGTTAAATTATGATGGCTCATTTGAATTCCAAAAATCATGAACAAAATGATAAACTTTTTTTTTTGGACAAAAAAAAAAGGTGGGTTCAGTTATAGTTTCATTAAAGTACATGTATAGAAAATACAATGCCAAAGATTGTTTATATGCATATCTTTTTATAAATTTGAAGGTACATAGACATAATTAGTTGCAAAAACAAGAGCTGTAAGTAGGACAGTGTGCTCGATTGATATCAGTGCTTGATTACAAGTAAAACAAAAGCCTGGATAATATAGAATTTTTTAAGTTCAAAAAGGGCTTGTATAATTAATGTTAGAGTTACGGGGCTTGGACAGTGACCTCCTATTAAGCTCTCTACTAAGTGTGTGAAGTTTATTCCCTTCCTTAGCTTTTAAAAACCACGTTCACGCAAAAATTTTACCAAGTTCAAAGTTACACCAACCGCCTTGGTGAGTACAATAACTCTCCCTATTCTTTGAATTTTAAGTCAAGCTAAAAAATCAAAATTATTTCCATTTTTGAAAATTATAATATATGTCATCTGCATTTATCTAAGTGTTTACACTTTTTGTAATCAATTATAACTAGAACCGCCTCTGTCACGGCATGAGTAACCCTCGCATACCACTTTGAGTGGACTATGGGTCTTTAATTAAGTTATTGGGCGGACAAACATTTTGAAGTCCAGGAGGGGCCTTGACCTTCGACCAAGTGGCTTCAAAATCAATAGGGGTCATCTTATGGTCATGACTAACCTCCATGCTAAGTATGAAGACTGTGGGTCAAAGGATTCTTTAGTCATTGGGCCGACAGTCTTTTTCTAGTCATGGCTATTCTGACCTTGACCTTTGAACTAGTGAATTCAAAATCAATAGAGGTCATCTACTAGTCATAACCAACCTCAATACCAAAGATGAAGACTGTTGACCAAAGCACTTTTACATAATTGAGCCAACAAGCTTTTTGAACTTAAGGCCCCTGAGACCTTGTCCTTTGACACAGTGACCTCAAAATCAATAGGGGTTTACTAATGGTCATGACTAACCTCCATGCCATATATGAACACTATGGGTCAACTTAGGATTCTTAAGTTATTGAACAGACAAGCTTTTATCAGTCAATGCCCTTCTGACCTTGAACTTTGACCCAGTGACCTCAAAATTAATAGAGGTCATCTTATAATCATGACAAATCTCAAAACCAAATATAAAAACTGTGAGTCAAAGGAATCTTAAATTATTGGGTGGACAATTTTTTTTTTAGTCAAGGCCCCTGTGACCTTGACCTTTGACCCAAAAATCAATAGGGGTCATGTAATAATCATGACCAATCAATACTAAATATGAAGACTGTGGGTGAAAGGAATCATAAGATATTGGGCGGACAAAAAAAACAACAACTGCTGGATGGCCAGACAGACGGACAGACAAGCTGATTCCAGTAAACCCCCTTACAACTTTATTGTGCGGGGTATAAAAAAAAACAACAAGCATTTCAAATGAAGTAGGTGTAAGTTTCCTTATTTTTCAACAGAATAATGGATTTTAAGGGCAATTTAGAAACACTTATAATAACGATTTATTACAGGATTTCTAGAATAATAACTCAATGTTATAAGTTATCAATTAGAATGAATTAAGAATCTAGGTCAACATTATTAATATCTATCAAAGTTACACAAGACACTGTTATAAATTCAAAATGTTGCTAAATAATAATATAAAGCCAAATAGATGTTTAACCTGGAACTTGGCAAATGTTTGTTTTAATCCCTTGGCACCAACAAACTTTTACCATTAATTTAAGCTTCATGGTGCACAAACATTTACTACAGACTGATACGTGAGTTGGGTCTTAATTAACAATATGCTTGTAATGTTAAAAGTTTGTTTGTACCCCGGGATAAGATGGGAAAAACAAACATTTGCCGAAATCTCCAGATTATCTCTATATACTGTTCTTGTACCAACACCACAATGTTAAGAAACAAAAACACAATATTAGATTGAAGCTTTTGGAAATAATTTTCATCTACTCATAATTCACCTTTAATAACCTGGACCTGACTTATATTTTTAGCCAATCAATTGAGTGGGCAGTTCGGTCCAACTTTCCTGGCATTACCCTGAACAAAATTAATAGTAGTATATACAAAAGTCATGTAATAAACAACTGTTAAAACTTAGATCAATATTTTACTAGTAGCCCTTAAAGTATCATAGTCACTTCTTAAATGAACTTGTTTAGCTTCCTTTTTTGGAACAGTCCATTTTCAATTTTAGGGATATAAATATAAAAGTTGAAGTTGGTCTGACAACTTTATCTATGTATAATCCTGACAGGTTCAAGCCACATGTTATCGGCATGGGATCAAGCCCTACCCTGAGGGTACCACCCCCATGTCACTCATAGTTTAGTATCAGTAATATATTTATGTAAGAATTGTTTGATTTTGTATTCACTTGTATTTTGAATGGGTCAGAGTATTTTTGGGTTGTATATAGGGTCCTGGAGGTTAGTACCCTTGGGGTAGGGCTTGGTCCCAAGCTGATAACCTGTGTGGCTCTAGCTAGACTTCAATGATGTTTTAGTCTGACCTGGCTATATAATGGTGACATTAAGGCTTAAATTCCTATCCATTCCAACAAGGTAGTTAAGGGGTAAAGAAGTCTTGACATTCAACCTTTATTAGTGGTAACTGATGTATTTAGTAGCTGTATACATGTACCTAATGACTGAGATATAAAGAGTCTGTATCTATGATAGACTTTATAAATGGGTATGAAGGCATAACAAGATGAACAAATAACAAGATTAAAGTCTAAAACCTTAAACAAGTCAAGAACTAACTCATAGACTGTCAACACCTTATAACTTCAATATTTAGTGGGTATATACCTATCAACTTTAAAATTTTGGGGCTGTTAACCAAATCATTTCGAAATGTAGATGATAAAATTATGCAGGTAAATCTTAAAATTTCCAAAACTTTGGAGGTTATAGATCGACTGTTACTTCCAAATGGTAAGGGTTAAACTTTAGCATTATGGAACATGCCAATATAACGGCCAATATATGCTGTTAAATTGCACAGAAGCATGTTATAAAAGCTGTAAGTTATCTAGAAATTATTTTAATACAGGATTTATTCAAATTACAGTGAAATACCAAAACAAGCGAAGAATCCTGCATTACACTCAGCAAGAGCTCAAAAATCAGCTTAATAAGTCCAATAATAAAATATATACTTAATGAGTCCATTTTTAAAATTTGAACTTAACGAGTTCATTAATTTTAACTTAAACTTCATGAGTTCATTATAAAAACTTGCTTGAACTTAATGAGTCCATAACTCCTAGTCTATTTTTAAATATTTTTCATCATGAGTCCATTGTCAGAAGTTTTAACTATTAAAAATTTGAAATTAATGAGGTCATTATTAAAATTTTACTAAATGATTCTATTAGCAGTTGTTTAACTTAATGAGTTCAATATTAAATTTTTTATTTTAAGAGGAATTTTTTTTAATTCTTACTTTTAATTACTTACGTATTATAAAATTTGATCCTTACATAAACAAAGGGAGCTATTTTGAGCACTTTAACCCTTCCCCCATGAGCATATTGTGAACAAGAGCTGTCCGTAAGACAGCGCGCTCGACTTTTTTATTGCTTGCCAATAAAAAAAGTTTTTGCAGTAAAAGGCAATACAAGAATCTCTGTATTTTTAAAGTGAACAATGGCCATGAGCATTAAGATATTTAGTGAAGAATTATTTTATTATGACATAATTTATGGTAAAGTGAACAAGTGGATAGGAATGAATTTTTTTAGATTTTTTAAGTTTTTTAGTGCTTGCCTATAATACAAAACATTGACAGTTAAGGGCCATAATTCAAATAAAATCTTTGACAGAATTACCTTCTCCTGGACATGTTTGGGAATCATGATTGTAAACAAGTATTCCAACTTTCAAATTAATATCTCAAACAGTTCAGTCAAAAAGTGGACTGGTACTAAAAACTTAACCAAGATTCTAAGTCGATAAAAGGCCTTAATTTTTAAAACAAATCCTTGACAGAGTTACCTTCTCTTGCGTACAGATGGGGGTAATGATGTGAAATAGCATTAAAAGTTTCAAAGCAATATCTCAAAGGGTTAAGGCAATAAGTGGATTTTACCCATATTCAATGTATTTTCTAAGTCAAAAAGGGGCATAATTCTGTCAAAAACCTTGACAGAGTTATGTCCTCTTGTCTGTTGATGAAGGTCGTGATGGTAAACAAGTATGGTCAGTTTCAAAGCAATACCTCCAATGGTTTTGAAATAAAGTGAGGTGGTACAAAAAACATAACCAAGCTCAATACACTTTCTAAGTCAAAAAAGGGCCATAATTCTGTCAAAAACCTTGACAGAGTTATGTACTCTTGTCTGTAGATGGAGGTTATGATGGTGAACAAGTATGGTAAGTTTCAAAGCCATACTTGTAATACTTCTGAAATAAAGTGGGGTGGTACGAAAAACTTAACCAAGGTGTGACGCCAACGCCGACGCCGGGGCGAGTAGGATAGCTCCCCTTTTCATAGAAAAGTCGAGCTAAAAATGGCCTTTTTCACTGAAAATCATCCTCTTACAAGTTCAAACTAGCTGCTATGAAACTATGAAAAATGCTTCAATACTAATCAAACTTGGCACAAATATTGACTGGACCATTGCCTTTGTAACGACAAGCTCAATCATTAATTTCCTGTTATCATGGCAACGAGGGGACATCTCAAAATTGCCAAAAATCACTTTTTTGCCTCGATTTTTTTCATCAAAATTTATTTCAAAGTGCTGCAACTTCTCAAGGGATTGAGATAGAGTCAAAGGCTTTTCAGCGTTGGTTACACGTTACCTTATGATCGACCTGGGGTCATTCTCTCACAAGTCCAAAATTTTCTTGGCGATGAGGGGGATTCCGCCTTCTTCAAACCCCCTAACAGAAGGGGGCACATCCCCCTTCTGGCAACCCCCTGATGTATCTTTTTGATGAGGGGCGGTGCTGAAAAAGTGCTCACATTTTTTAGCAACATTTCTCAAACGAAAACATGTGTTTGGGGCCAGAATAGGACATTTTTTTCACAATTCAGGCCTTAAAAAAGGGGGGGGGGTTGAAAGTGCATTGTTTCGTGTATATATGAGGTAAAGGGTTAAAAACTGAAGACACGTTATTTCAATTTTTTTTTAAGTTTGATAATTGAATTGAAACCCCATCATATAAAATACTTGAATAACCAATAAACAACATTGAATTTATCATGTTATGAATTAATTTTTGTCCCACATCATGATCATAAACTATTAGAGCAAAAAAATCAAACATTAATGGGAAAAACAAACAAAATTATTGAGTCAGACCTTTTTTCCCTTATTTTTCAGTACTCAGTTCACTGAAATTATTCAAATTCACTGATTATGTATAGAAAAATAAAATAAATTAATTAAAGGAGAATTAAATAATGTGAAATGATGTGCAACAATGAAATGAAAAAAGTCATGAAACATTGTATCACAATAGTTCAAATAGTGTTTTTAACACTTTAACCATTTCAGAAATGTTGAGGTGATAACTGTTGCATGCTTAAGTCACTCCAGGACTATTTAGCCAGCATATCAGAAAAGTCAGTATGAATTAGACCAATAATAATAACACAAATATTAACACCATAATATGAAATTATAAATATATCATGTACTTTCAAAATGAAAGAAAAAGTGAATTTGTGTAAGTATACTTGAACTCATAGAACAATATTCTGAATAGTATAAAGAAGGCTGACTAATAAAACTGTGGGTCCACTAAGTGAGGCCTATCTTCTGCAGGTGATAAACCAACAATATTGCATAGAATAGTGACCTTGAACTCATAAGTACACATTGGTGAGGTACAAAATGCAGTCATTTTCTCTTGTTTACTATACATACCCATTACACTGAGTGAACTTCGACTAGACGAACTATGACTAGATCTTTTAGATGAGGGGCTTAATAATAATAAGGGAAAATTTAAGTTAAATAAAATGCTGGTCCAACAATACATGTATCACAGTAAAATTGAGAACAGATTTTTCTCGAATTAAAACAAAAACTTTATGTGGGCAGTTACACTCTGTGAGGGCAGTTCAGTTCATGAGGGAAGTACAGGCCACGAGGGCAGTACAGTTCATGAGGGCAGTACAGTCCACAAGTGCAGTACAGTTCATGAGGGTAGTACATTGTATGACGGCAATACAAACTACAAGGGCAGTACAGTTCATGAGGGCAGTACAGTCCACGAGGGCATTTTTCTATTTTTAGTAACAATGACCTTGACCCCAAGGGGTCCAAATGCACTACCAACCGGGGTCGTCATATAAGTTTGCTATACATCAAGTTCGATTACAATATCTCAGAAATAAAAACATTGTATTTAAATTTATACTATTTAGCTATAAGCAATGCAAGTAACTTATATAGAATAAATCTTCAGATACAAAACTTAGATCACATTTTTGATGAAATCTGTGTTTAAAAATCTGTCCAAAATTAGGGCACTTATCAAAATAAGATATGACAAAAATTATGACATAAATCTTAAAAACAGGTCAACAAGTAAGCCTAAAGGGCATAGATTTTGATATAATGTTTTAAGGATGCATAATATGTTATTTATCCATTTTGTTAGAAACTTTATTCTGTGTAATATTCATAAAAAAAAATCCACACAAAAAACTTTAACATTTTAAAGCAGCATGCCTCCAGATTCATGCTATTAACTTTCATGAAGATTTGAAAATGTATTTGAAAGTAAAGTATGGTAATTAAGGCATTGCAAATGATCCTTAAAATCCATGTAAATTACCAAACAAGAGGGCCATGATGGCCCTGAAGTCGCTCACCTGTATATAGGCCCCCAGAGCGGGGCCAGTTTAAACCCCAGGGCTTTTATTTGAACAAACTTGGTAGACACCCATTAGAAGATATTTCATGTTTAACATCTAAGGTCTAGCTGGTCAAGTTTTTTTTTTCTTTACACATATAGTTAAAAACAATGACATACCTGGGGCAGGGCCAGTTTTGACCCAAGGGCTTTTATTTGAACAATCTTTGTAGACACTTACTAGAAAATGTTTCATGCTTAATATCTAAACTCTAGCTATTCGGGTTTTTTCAAAGAAGACTTTTTAGTTTTTGCTATACACATATAAGGAAAATCAATGTCAGCCCGGGCGGGGCCAATTTTGACCCCAGGGCTTTTATTTGGACAAACTTGGTAAACATCCATTAGAACATGTTTCATGCCAAATATCTAAGCTCTAGCTCTTTGAGTTTTTTAGAAGAAGATTTTTTAAGTTTTTACTATATGCATATAGGGAAAATCAATGACCCCCTGGGGCGGGGCCAATTTTGACCCCAGGGCTTTTATTTGAACAATCTTGGTAGACACTCATTAGAAAATGTTTCATGCTTAATATCTTAGCTCTAGCTTTTTGGGTTCTTTAAAAGAAGATTTTTTTAAGTTTTTATTATATGCATATAGGGAAAATCAATGACCCCCTGGGGCGGGGCTAATTTTGACCCCAGGGCTTTTATTTGAACAAACTTAGTAGACACCCATTAGAAGATGTTTCATGCTAAATATCTTAGCTCTAGCTCTTTCGGTTCTTTAAAAGAAATTTTTTTAAGTTTTTACTATATGCATATAGGGAAAATCAATGACCCCCTGGGGCGGGGCCAATTTTGACCCCAGGGCTTTTATTTGAACAAACTTGGTAGATATCCATTAGAACATGTTTCATGCCAAATATCTTAGCTGTAGCTCTTTGGGTTCTTTAAAAGAAAATTTTTTAAGTTTTTACTATATGCATATTGGGAAAATCAATGACCCCCTGGGGCTGGGCCAATTTTGACCCCAGGGCTTTTATTTGAACAAACTTGGTCCACATCCATAAGAACATGTTTCATGCCAAATATCTAAGCTCTAGCTCTTTGGGTTTTTTAGAAGAAGATTTTTTAAGTTTTTACTATATGCATATAGGGAAAATCAATGACCCCCTAGGGCGGGGCCAATTTTGACCCCAGGGCTTTTATTTGAACAAACTTGGTAGACACCGATTAGAAGATATTTCATGCTAAATATCTTAGCTCTAGCTTTTTGGGTTCTTTAAAAGAAATTTTTTTAAGTTTTTACTTTATGCATATAGGGAAAATCAATGACCCCCAGGGACGGGGCCAATTTTGACCCCAGGGCTTTTATTTGAACAAACTTGGTAGACATCCATTAGAACATGTTTCATGCCAAATATCTAAGCTCTAGCTCTTTGGGTTTTTTAGAAGAAGATTTTTTAAGTTTTTACTATATGCATATAGGGAAAATCAATGACCCCCTGGGGCGGGGCCAATTTTGATCCCAGGGCTTTTACTTGAACAATCTTGGTAGACACTCATTAGAAAATGTTTCATGCTTAATATCTTAGCTCTAGCTTTTTGGGTTCTTTAAAAGAAGATTTTTTTAAGTTTTTACTATATGCATATAGGGAAAATCAATGATCCCCTGGGGCGGGGCCAATTTTGACCCCAGGGATTTTATTTGAACAATCTTGGTAGACACTCACTAGAAGATGTTTCATGCTAAATATCTAAGCTCTAGCTCTTTGGGTTTTCTAGAAGAAGATGTTTAAAGTTTTTTCTTTTGGTTGCCATGGCAACAAGAGTTCTGCATGGAATGGAATTCTTTGAACAACTTTGTTAAGGCTTCACACAAGGAACATCCTTGTGAAGTTTCATTCAGATCTGCCTTATGGTTTCAGAGGAGATGTCGTTTGAAAAGTGTGAACGGACAACGTACGACGGACGACGGACGAAGAGTGATCCTAATAGCTCACCCTGAGCATATGCTCAGGTGAGCTAAAAAGAGATCAAAATAAGCAAAAATAGTCCTTAAATAATCTAAGTTGCCTTTAAGTAAGGCAGTAGAAATATTGTGATAAATTACTGCCAAATCAGTCATTAATCATTATATATCATGTAAATTATTACTTGAAGCATGAATATTTTACTTTTCTTTAAATTCTAGTACATTTTTGTCAAGTTCGATTTTCTTGAAATGTTTTTGACTCATCTGGAGACCTGCGGCTTTAATGACTATCAAAAAGTATAATTTATAATACATAAACTAAATATTTAGTTCTATTGAATTTAAATGTTTCATGCATTCAATAAATTTAATATTTAAAGCCTCAAAATTCACATTCTAAGAACTCAAAAGCAAAACTTTTCACTGTGTATATAGAAAAACGTAAAACATAGAATAGTTTTGCAATGAATCCTGAAATTTTTTTTGTTGTGAATCTGTATTATAAATCAGTATTATAACCTTGGAAACAGATTTACCCCAGGGCTATTATGATTTTCATTGTCTTTGTAATGAAATATAAGGTATAAAACTTTTCCCCATCATTGATAAATTGCCAATATAATAAATTTGAATAAAAATGCTGTATTTAAATAATACAGGTACATAATCTTTCATGAAATAAAAAAATATTGACATTGGGAGTACTCCAATAAGAAAAATTTACAATAAAGACAACAATAAATGTTACTAAAAAAGGCATTTACAAGATTTTTTTAGACGCAACTTTATACAAATGTATTTTAAACATAAACATAAAGTAAAAGGGACTCCCCTGAGGTTTTTTGTCATGACCTGACAAGAAGTAATTTTTCGATTTTAATGCTCTATTTGATGTAAGTCTAGACTAATAACTTGTGTGCAAAGTGCCCACTCTTGTTTTTTTTTTGCTCAAACACTATCATTCTTATTAAAATGACCAAAATTCAAATAGGGTTAAGAACAGCACATAAGTATGATTTTCAATTTACTTCTGCATAAAATTTCTTAAATTTAATTATCTTAAAATTTGCATATCTGTCGTTTTCAGCAACACAGCTGATCTATGTAAAAATGATGACTTATTTTAAATTTTTAGGCTTTTTAAGTGGACCTCAGTGGAGTTTCTTTAAACTATAATACTATATGGTATTTCAGCCAGTTCTGTGAATCCTTTTAAAAAAGATAACTATTTTATATGATTATAGTGCAATGAATTTCTACAATAATAAGCAAAATGAGATTAAATATCGAAATATTTACTAATAATAATATTTACCTTCCGGAGTAATCTGGGGGAGAAGTGTCACGTGTTCGAGCCGAGCCTTCTGAAAACACAACAATATCATCATATCATGCTTGTCTCTGATAGTAACACTTCTGAAATCTATCTGATTTTAAGAAAGAATGGAGAAATAGCTTTTTCACAAACGATTATTAAAAAAATTGGAAAATGCAATTTAGCCAGAAGGGAAGACAAAATCGCAGTTCATTGTCCCTTCATGTGCTTGCATTTTCATAGATTAATTATATTAAGTAATATTTGGTAACAAGAAAAACATACTAAATTGCATCTTTCAGATAAAAATTTCAATAAATATTCTTTCCTTTTTTTATAACTAAATGATAATACCACAAGACTACCATTTTTGTTTCTAGTTTCTTCTCTGTCCAAAAAGAAGGCATATATGTTTATCAAATATTTATTATATGTTAATAAAGTGGCACTGACTTTATTCTTGCAATGGAAAAGAAGGGCAATAAATTTATGGTTCACCAGAAAACCAGTTGTTTTTCCACCACACTTTAAGCTTTACTTACCTGTGTGCTTCTTTTTCTTCTTCATTCTTCTAACTTCTGTATCTTCTTCATTTACAAAGTTACTTGTCTGTCTTCTCATTCTAGGGCCACCATCCTCATCATCAACTCTGTAAGTTTGAAAATTATGTTTATTACAAATTATCTCCCTTCCATAGTCATTTTAACAGTTTCTCTCCTTCCGTGAAATATACATAAAATAACATAATTATCCCTCCCCTCAGTAAAAATGATTCCACTGATTATCAGACCTTAATTATAGGAGTTATCTCACCTTCACATCAAAACCATCATTTCAGAAATTGTCTCCCCTTTATTGACTTTACAAAAATTATTTCCCTTTTATCTTAAAGCTTAATAATTATATCTCTCTGAAATAAGAACTTGACATTTCCAGCTAAAATTGACTTCACTTCTTAAGAATTTTAGCAATTTTGTCCCCTTCTAAACATTTGATCACTTCTATTTTATTTATAATACAGATAATCTCCCTTTCATACTATTTGCAGGGCTTACCTCCCTTTAGTTGTTATTTAATTAACCCTTAAATAGTAATTTGGAGAGTAACCCCTTCATCATTATAAAATCAATTAAACTTGTTTACTTCATTATGACATAATAATTGAAAAAGGTTACCTGATAATGGACTAATTATGCATCCAATTATCTCCCTTTGTATTAAAATTTTAAAAAAGCCTGCATTTTTTCTAATTAAACTCAATTATACCTACATGATATAAGATATAAAACTCTATTATTGTGTTGTTCATTAAATTAAAACAGGTTTCAAGCATTGGTTATGTCATGAATTTGAATTAGGTAATTTTTTATAGAGAGAAAGAGATTTGATAAACCTGTACAAATGATAAAATTATACATATTTATAAGCACATTTAATGTCTTATGTGAATGCGGTCAAAATAGTCAAACCTGTGTTTAAAAGACCATCTCTAAAGAAAGATAATCCTATTAATAAAGGCCACTTTTTTGATTACCCTTATTTGATAAAATGGAATTAAATAACCTCCAGATAAAGACCACTTGTCTGCAAAGACCATGTGTTATCCTTCCCTTGGGTGTCCTGTGGTCACAGGTTTGACTGTATAGTGAGATTAGTTTTAAACAGAGGAAACATGTCTTAATCTAATCATTATCTGGAGAACACATTTATTACAATTTATAAAGAGTAAAATTATGTTCTTTCCATATTCTTGAAACATTGAATGTCCATTTTATTTCAATATTAAATAAAGATAAGTTATTAATATCAAAATATGAAAAGGAGAGGTTTAATAATCCCACCTTTATAAGATCTATCCAACTATTAAATTGATATCTCATATACTTTTTTAAAACAATACATGCCCTGGACAAATATTAAGCATGAAGAAAAAAACAAAAAAAACAGAAAAAAAAAACAAAAAAAAAACGGCAATTATTAAAAAATCATGATAGGTAAAGTTATCCTTCCTGTGCATTATATTCCAACTAAATGACATCTATTCACCTGTTAAGTTTCATATAGTTTTATATCTCAAATTACTGTTCAAGTTTATCCTTCTGACAAAAATTAAGCATGAAAAATATCAAAATAATCAAGGTACCGTGTTTTTTGCCGGGGATAATAAAAATGCAGCTTTTTTTATTTCAAAGATGTGTGCATTGCACAATATTACTTAACCTTTGAAATCATAAAGTAAATATGAGCCTCATTTTCCCCTTAGAGTTTCACCAGCACCAAATTTACAAATGACAGACCTTGTTTAAAGTCCCATCTTTTATTGTCAATAAAAAAATGAAACAAATATTGATATAATGAACACCTAAAGTCAGAAAGAAAAGTGAAAAGAACTATCTTATTTTATTCAAAACACCACAAAAAACATGTGCAAGTTTTTAAATATAAAAAGGCATAATTGTTTATTCCACACTTAATCAAAAAGGAGTATATATCAAAATCCAAAATCAAGGTTATATATCAAATATAAATTTACAAATTTTCACAGCAAACTTGCATATATTACTTAATATATTCAAAATGAAAAACAGAATATTTTGAATTTTAAATAATTCTTTACATAATGAATAATGAACATTTTTGCAGAGTTGGCTGTCCCTGATTGTAACGTACAATTATTTAACAAATTTGGTAGCAACCTGTGCAAGAGCTAATCAGAACTATCAGCATTAAAAAAATCCAAGTTTAAATTAATGTGTGTGCAAATTTCATCATTACCCCACTCTGTTATTTTAGATTAATATTTATTTTGTACAAATAACCCCAAAAATTGAAAAGCATATATTCAAATTAGATAAAACATTAGCAAAAGAATCAATTTTAGATTTAAGTCTGAAAATTTGTTAACTTTTTATATTATTACAATGTATATTACTTTTAAAAGTGCCCCAGTTTATTAGTGTAAGAAATTTAAATTTGTATTTTTAGGTTTGTGAATAAAAAAAGCTTTGAGACCCCATTATGGAGCTCCTATTAGAGTTTCAATACGACAAATCAAAGTGTCTCAAACAGAAACAACAAAAAATACAATGAAGGTGAAAGAAAATCTTATATGCACTTAAAATAGGGGAAGAAAAACCAGAAAAAATACCCTAATAGAAAGACCAAACTTCTACCTTACCTTGATAAAATAAGTGGACCTAGTTCCTGCGGACTGGTATCAAAATCAACATGCATTTATTATTATTTACCCCTTATAATGCTAAATATCTTAAAATGGACTTGTCGATCCTATAATCTGGACAAAACCATTCATCATTTTTAGGGAAAATTTCTAAATATAAGCTGACTGAATAACAAACAGTGAAGACTATGATCTGATAGCAAGGATATGACAGCTGATCTTGGTCTGCACAGGTAGCAAAGGTAAAATCTGTTGCCACCAGCAATGAGCATGCTAAGGCAAGAACTAAATGTATTAATAATTATAGATTTTTGATTTAACATACATTTTTATATGCTTGAAATTACAACTTTTTTTAGAAAAACAAACTTCTATGTTGCATGATCCATAAATAAAGCAGGAGCTTTGGCCTTGTGGTTTAGGTGTCCGCATCTTTACCCATGGCTGAACCTAGCAACCAAGAATTCAAGCCCTTCTCAACATTTACATTTTTACCTATCAAGTAATTATTTTTATCCTGAATCTGCAATATCTTTTTGTTAAATGATTGAATACATACGCAGGTTTTGTTGGTAGTGGTGCAGTGGTCACTTTGAAATGATCTTTATCCTTCAGCTTATCTTCACCAATCTTCTTTATTAGCTGATATTTTTTCTATATTTAAAGAATGAGATAATTAGATATGAAATATATCTCACTCTAAGCGAAATAATGTGACTGTGACTATAAAACTTAAATATAAAGAAATAATCTCATGAACCATAACAAAAATTAAATATTTGTGATTTGTTTTTACAGATGCTGTTTGTTAAGGAATTGTAACAACTCTTAAATGAAATTTTATATATGTATGCATCATAAATAAACTGCATAGATTCACTGATACACTGCACTGCATCATTAATAAATAGCACAGATTCACTGATATATTGCACTGCATCATTAATAAACAGCATAGATTCACTGATACATTGCACTGCATCATTAATAAACAGCATAGATTCACTGATACATTGCACTGCATCATTAATAAATAGCATAGATTCACTGATACATTACACTGCATCATTAATAAACAGCACATATTCACAGATATAATCACAATAACACTGCTTCAAAGACATATCACTAGTGTTTATAACAATTGTGGGCAAGAAATCACAAGCATGTTTGTAACAGAATATGGGAAACACTAATTCCTGTCCACATCTATGGAAAAAGGGATAAGTGAAATTGAAAGAATTATCAAATATTCTTATCATAATAAGCAATACAACTTAAATACCTTTCTCATAGCAAGAGCAACTGAGGGTGGGATATCTGGGATCAAATAAGCTATCAGAAATTTCAAAGAGAACACAATATGCTGAAAATAGAAATAATTACACTTTTACATGCTGAACATATAATTAAATACACATTTACATTACAAACATAGCTGATTACGAGTTTACAAACTCTAAACAAATTTCTATTAAGTAATTAATATGCTAAAAACAAAATTTTTGGTCTAGGATTAGGTAACATTTCTGTAAAGTTAAAAAGGACCATAACTCCAACAAGAGCTGTCGGTAGGACAGCAACGCTCGACTATTCTTAGTGCTTGATAGTAAAAAAAATGCTTGATACAGTTACCTCCTCCTGTTTACAGGTTGGTATCATGATGGTGAACAAGTGTGCAAAGTTTCAAAGCCATATGTCAATGGACTTTGAAAATATTTGAACTATTACAAAACTTTAAAGTAAATTCTAAGTCGAAAAAGGGGCATAATTCTGTCAAAATGCTTGATAGAGTTACCTCCTCCTGTTTACAGGTTGGGGTCATGATGTTGAACAAGTGTGCAAAGTTTCAAAGCCATATGTTAATGGACTTTGAAAATATTTGAACTATTACAAAAACTTTAACATAAATTCTAAGTCGAAAAAGGGGCATAATTCTGTCAAAATGCTTGATACAGTTACCTCCTCCTGTTTACAGGTTGGGGTCATGATGGTGAACAAGTGTGCAAAGTTTCAAAGCCATATGTCAATGGACTTTGAAAATATTTGAACTATTACAAAAACTTTAACATAAATTCTAAGTCGAAAAAGGGGCATAATTCTGTCAAAATGCTTGATAGAGTTAGCTCCTCCTGTCTACAGGTTGGGGTCATGATGTTGAACAAGTGTGCAAAGTTTCAAAGCCATATGTCAATGGACTTTGAAAATATTTGAACTATTACAAAAACTTTAACATAAATTCTAAGTCGAAAAAAGGGCATAATTCTGTCAAAATGCTTGATACAGTTACCTCATCCTGTCTACAGGTTGGGGTCATGATGGTGAACAAGTGTGCAAAGTTTCAAAGCCATATGTCAATGGACTTTGAAAATATTTGAACTATTACAAAAACTTTAACATAAATTCTAAGTCGAAAAAGGGGCATAATTCTGTCAAAATGCTTGATAGAGTTACCTCCTCCTGTTTACAGGTTGGGGTCATGATGTTGAACAAGTGTGCAAAGTTTCAAAGCCATATGTCAATGGACTTTGAAAATATTTGAACTATTACAAAAACTTTAACGTAAATTCTAAGTCGAAAAAGGGGCATAATTCTGTCAAAATGCTTGATACAGTTACCTCCTCCTGTCTACAGGTTGGGGTCATGATGGTGAACAAGTGTGCAAAGTTTTAAAGCCATATGTCAATGGACTTTGAAAATATTTGAACTATTACAAAAACTTTAACGTAAATTCTAAGTCGAAAAAGGGGCATAATTCTGTCAAAATGCTTGATAGAGTTACCTCCTTCTGTCTACAGGTTGGGGTCATGATGGTGAACAAGTGTGCAAAGTTTCAAAGCCATATGTCAATGGACTTTGAAAATATTTGAACTATTACAAAAACTTTAACATAAGTGGTTACGCCGACGCCGACGCTCGGGTGACTGCAATAGCTCTACTTATTCTTATCGAATAGTCGAGCTAAAAATAAAACTTAGAATTATGTCCCTTGTCTGCACCTTGTCATGGTTATAAAATATTCCAAGTTCCATGAGTGTTAAAATAATTGCTGCATTAAAGTTTAAACACAATGACAAAGATAATGACTTGCTGCATTAAAGCATTAAAGTTTAAACACGATGACAAAGATAATGACTTGCTGCATTAAAGTTTAAACACAATGACAAAGATAATGACTTGCTGCATTAAAGTTTAAACACAATGACAAAGATAATGACTTGCTGCATTAAAGTTTAAACACAATGACAAAGATAATGACAACAAACAACACAGGGATCATAATAGCCCGACTTCAACTTCAAATAGAAACAATCTGAAACAAAATGCTAAAAGCTGTTGCAAATTCTATAATAAAAAGTGATAAATCTAAGTGATTTACTAACAATAAATACAGTAAACTCCATTTCCCACAGTGCAGAATAATATAATAAAAGCTAAGTAAAAATAGGGGCATGATTCTTCAATAGTCAAAAGAACTTAAAAGATCAAAAGAACTTAAAAGTTAAAAGCGGATATCTTTGATGGTTTTATTTTTTGTAAGGTTTTTTTTTTTGTGAAGGGAAAATTTTCTTTCTAGGAAGAAGGGAGATAATGAAGTACAAAAAACAAGAGCCCGGTTTGAGCCGGGTGATGCTCCCCGAATAGGTTTTGGACACAGGAAAGTACACCTCTTGTAGTTTCAGAGTTATGTCCGTGGAAAAAGTTCAAAGTGCAATAATTCTAAAATTAGGCAAGGCAGAGTTACAGTTCTTTTGCACTGCACCTCTACTCAATGAGATCTATCTACCTACAATGTTTCATGTTGATATCTCTTATAGTTTTAGAGTTATGCCCCGGACAAGATTTTTCTATAAGGGGAGATAATTCAAAAACCAGGCAAAATAGAGTTATGGTTCTTTGACACTGCACTCCCCCTTGATGCCCTCTACCACTGTATAAAGTTTCAACAAATTATCTCCAAGGGTTTTCAAGTTATGTTCCGGACAAAGTTCAAGTTCAAAGTATTAAAATAAACAAAGGGCAATAACTCCAAAATTAGGATGAAAAGAGTTATTGTTCTTATGCACTGCACATCTACCCATTGAGATCTATTCACCTACAAAGTTTCATGTTGATATCTCTTATAGTTTTAGAGTTATGCCCCGGACAAGATTTTTCTATAAGGGGAGATAATTCAAAAACCAGGCAAAATAGAGTTATGGTTCTTTGACACTGCACCCCACCTCAATGCCCTCTACCACTGTATGAAGTTTCAACAAATTATCTCCAAGGGTTTTCAAGTTATGTTCCGGACAAAGTTCAAAGTTTTAAAATTAACAAAGGGCAATAGCTCCAAAATTAGGACAAAAAGAGATATTGTTCTTATGCACTGAAAATCTACCCATTGATATCTATTCACCTACAAAATTTCATGTTGATATCTCTTATAGTTTTAGAGTTATGCCCCGGACAAGATTTTTTCTATAAAGGGAGGTAATACAAAAACCGGGCAAAATAAACCACTGTATGAAGTTTCAACAAATTATCTCCAAGGGTTTTCAAGTTATGCTCCGGACAAGACAACGGACGGACGGACAGACAGACGGACGGACGGACAGACGGACGGACGGACAGACGGACAGACGGACAAGGCGCCGACTATATGCTCCCCCGAAATTTTTCGGGGAGCATAAAAAATAATGAAGTACAAAAAAAAAAACATGACATGTTCTAATGCTCCATTCTGCTTAAGCTGGTGCAAGGGTGCTTGAATGTTAACTTGAGTTTCCAGTACTGTACATGCACTGGCTCAATCAAACAAAGTCTGTAACATTTTCAATTTTGTCATTATGGTCTAAGGGGATTCTTTATACCTCTATTCTAGGGTTATCTGCCCTTTATGAATGACAAAATAAACAATTACAGGCCTAGACATTAACTTTTGAATCAGGTTGTCCTGTCGGGCAAGTAGTTTTTAAAACTACTTGCCCTGACCTAAGACTTACTTGTCCTGACCTAAAAATGATAAAAATGTATAAATCAGAAAAAAAAACAAGCTCATACATTAATACTTCTTGTATTAGGTAATGTTCACATAAGGCAATAAACTGGACATATTGTTTATGAAATTGATTGTTAGTTAGACACAAATATTTTTTGTATTTAGTAGTTTTTCTAAAACATCGGTTCAACTGTTTATTCAATGTGAATATACTACGGTCATGTACATTTGTTGATATAGGAAACGGAAGGGAAAATATGAGCATGCGCCGCGGTAAGGTAATTCCCCGTTCAATCATCAAGTCAACAGCCGTAAACGAGTCTTCGTTGACTAAGTTCATAATGTTGTTATATTAGATTAAACAATAAATCATTTTAAATGCAAAAACTTTATTTAACAATTATATTTAAAGATCAATATGATTATTTACATATTTTCAATGATATCTTTACATGCAAACATCAAAATTTAAACAACAACATAACCCGGGAATTACCTTGTACAAAATTAGATATAGTCTATTATTAGAACGGGGAATTACCTTACCGCGGCGCATGCTCATATTTTTGCTTCCGTTTCCTATATCAACAAATGTACATGACCGTAGTATATTCACATTATTGATAATGATTCATGGTGTATTTTTGTTTTAAAGCTGTTTATAAATAAAATGATGCTTTTTATTTTCACTTGCCCTGTCGGACAAGTGCTTTTCAAAATAACTTGCCCGGACCAAACTTTTAGTTGTCCCGGGCAGTCGGACAACCGTTAATGTCGAGCCCTGAATTATTCAAAGTTAAAAGTGATTATTACCCATAGTTTGTGAGAAATGGATCTTAACAATAAATGTAAACAAACTGAAAAAGGGGCATAACTTTGCTGCAAGTTTTCATTTTATAATTATCTAATGCAAATGCTGACAATCACCAGAGGGTTATGACAATTCCACTTAAATCTCCGACAAAAAATTGTACATTATCAATATTAAAACAAACTTTGTAAGATAAAGTTGAATGTAAGTTACTCATTCAACATAAGATTTAAGCCACTCCTACATACCTCAAAACCAATGACAATCCAGAGTTTGCCTGCTGTGTCATAGCCACTCCCCCAATCTGAGGTAAATGCTATCAAGAAACCATTGGAGACCACACCCACGTAGTTCACAAAGGTCAATATTACAAACCATGTACCTAGATGAAAACAAATACGGGTATCTTGAATTTCATGATATTTGAATAGTTCTCAGGATTCTTATTTTTAAGTAATTAATAAACCTTTAACATTCATCTCTAACACTCCAAAAATTTGACATGATGGGTTTACAACATCTATTAATAACTAAACTATAAATAGAAATACTGTCAAACATATCAAGAATGTATTTCTTGGAAAATGTACAAATCACTGCTTATGAAATTATCTATGGTTTGGATGTAATTCATTTCTAATTTACAGAATTTTTATGATAAACTGTATGTTACTGTATTATACCATTATTACTAGTGCAACAGTTGCTTAAATCATTAACCATTTCCCTTTATATTAAATTTATCTGCATCTCTAAACATTAACTCAGTAACAGTAAAAATATGCTGTTGTGGCAGATAATTCTGCCAGATTCACCTGGTTCACAATCCATGAACAGGTTCGCTGAAACCGAATCTTCACATTTTTGAGTTTTGTTGTTTTTAGTAATTTTTCAAGTTTTCCACTGAACTATTTCATCAAAATATACCCAAATTAAAACAGTGAAAAAATCTCTTTTTTTTCACTCTACATAATGAACATGTTATATTCTATTTTTTCACTCTATATACATGAACATGTTAAATCATACCTGATGAATCATTATGCTTATTTCATATTTTGAGATATAACTTTATTGTTCATTTAAAAAACCACAAAGTTTTGAGCAATAATTATTCATTTACAGTAAAGTAAAAAAAAAAGGAGCAAAATCAATTTACCTATATCTTCAGCAATGATGGCCATTGGTCTCTGATACCACCATAACATTCTCCATGCATCTATACGCATATCAATTGCATTCAGGAGAAGTGCCAACAATGGCGCCAGGGGAAAAGATGCTGCAAACAACTGAAATATATCACAAAATTTTCCTGAGAACAGAAACATACACTGTATTTACAAACTAGACAAGAAACACCATTGCAAATTTTTATAGATGGTTTTCTTAACATAACACTAAATTAAATATATATGTCTGTATTTATGTCAAAGTCTAAGCAAAAGTTATGGCTCTAGAACACTGGTTTAAACCTACCATCATGAGCCCATACTGAATGATTTTCTCTGTGTATTCCCCGAGGGTGAAGTTTCCGAGGCTTGGTTTCTCTAACTCAATCTCGAGCAAACTTTTCTCTGACTTAGGTTTAGCATTAACGTGGAGATATTTTCTCAAGAAAGGAATACATGAACAACACTGGCAACGTTTCCTCCATATCTTTAGAGCAAATCTGTAAAATGAAAAAGAATATAAGCCGCATAATGACAAAACTAACATAGGCCAGCCTGTGCATCCGCACAGTCTGATCAGGATCCATGCTGTTTGCTTAAAAAACCTATTTTAAATAGAGAAACTGATAGCGAACAGCATGGATCCTGATCAGACTGAGCAGATGCACAGGCTGGTCTGGATCAATGCTGGTCGCAAACTCATTATGTTGGTTTTGTCATGACGAGGCTCAGTATTAACATTTGGTATAAAAATAAAGAATTATGAATTTTTTGCAACAAGCAGTTGTTTGCACTCTGAAGTGTATAGAAATAAGCCTCAGCCATCCTTTTTCAGCAGCCGGAATGGAAAAGCAAAATGAAACCTTTACGAGTGTAAGGTAAGATCTACAAAAGTGTATTTTATTATCATATGTAAAGGCCTATGCATAAAACGTCTGGAGACTTTCAAGCTTTTGTAAAGGCAGGATCACCCTGCATGCCTTCGAATACAATCAGGTAAAAATAGAAGAACTCCAAGACTTTTTTATCTTAGAAAGTAATTAACCCCATTAAAATTTATTTGAATTAAAGAAAGATTCTTTAACATTAATTAATAACACAGTTCAAAATTTGCAAAATAATCATCAAGATACATATACCATATTCATTTCAACCTCTCAATTTTTTCTTACTTTTAGCTGCATGAGTTAATTCAAAATAAATATTTAAATTATTCACCAACTTCTAACCTGAACTGAAAACAAGACAACTTACGGAATGACGAGATCCTTGAGAATTTTTGGAATAGGTTTAGTTATCATCAGTATCATTACTTGGAATGACAATTGTGACATACAGGTTTCTTCACAACTGTCCTTGTACTCTCTACCATACCCTAAAATACCTGAATTGTCAAATCTCTGAAATAAATAAACAAGATATGTTTGTAAAACATGTATGCCCCCTATCAGCAGCCAATTATTCATGTGATAAGGTAATTATGCATGACTTCTGACCCAGTGATCAAACAATTAATAAGGGTTATCAAGTATCTACTGGTCATGACCTTGATCTTTGACCCCTTGACCCAAAACTCAATAGGGGTCATCTGCTGGTCAAGACAAATCATCATACAAAGTTTGAAGTTCCTAGGCCTAAGCGTCTTTTACTTAATTGATCAGAAACCGTTTTTACTTACAAGGTCAATGAGACCTTGACCTTTGACCCCTTGACCCCAAAATCAATAGGGGTCATTTGCTGGCAT